>NC_135523.1:10837500-10965000 GCF_051989575.1 Stigmatopora nigra
ACAAAGCTGTTGGTATCAATCTGAAGTTTCAACTCATCCATTTTGTGGGTGATGGATCTGGAGTTGATATTCAGAAGCGGTGCCCGGTGTGGTTGCAGCCTTAGCTTGGCAGCTAGGCCCGCCCGTCATCCGTGCTTTTGCTTTCTTTCCCTTCGCGGCCTCCGACGTACTCTGAGTGGGCTTACTATCCACGAAGATCACGAGATGTCCTCGGGGATATCGTAGGTCCGTTGGTAGTCTGTTGTGATGAACATTGGTGGGCACAAGGAGACGGACAACCATTCACTATCACACTCATACCTTGGGGCAACGTAGAGTGTTCAACCAGCCTGGAATGCATGTTTTTGTTGTGAGGAGAAACTGGAGTTCCCGGAGAAAACCAGGCAAGCCCGGGGAGAACAAGCAAACTCCAAACAGTGAGGACCAATCTAATATATATCTATTTATTTAACTATCAACATATATACTTTTCACAAAAAAATAATTAAGTCTTACCACATATGGAGATCCTGTTTCTTCACACATTTCAAGACCTATGTGATCCATCTTCTGCAGGCCAATACTGCCATCCACCAATAAAAATGTCCTGATGAGACTGCAAAAAAAATAAATAAATAAACAGAAAACCAGGACCACCGGGGGCCACATTGACTTTAAAATTTTGACAGATGGGCCGGGTCAGCACAAGATACGATACAAATAAAAAACTGCATCCGTTAACAGTACATAAGAAACATAGACAGAAAAAAGGACTAAATATTAACATACTCATCACTGATCATTAAAGTATAAAGTACAAAGTAAAGTAAAAAGGAATGAAAGACAAAAATATTAAAATGTAATTTAAAAAAAAGATAGAGGGGCTGTAAAACATGAAAAACAATTAAGAGTGGACAGAGCTACTGCCACTGGCTTCCGTGTGAAGGCGCCATCTTGGGAAAAAATATAAATATTTGGACAACATCGGCGGGCCGGATTAACACGGCTCGCGGACCGGATGTGGCCCACGGGCCGTAGTTTGCCCAAGTTTGGGCTAGACAGTCAAGTTATAATAAGTTCTCAGTATTCCAGATGGCAGCTGAGCTCATAGACTGCACGACAAAATGATCATATGATTTATTTTTAATATGTTAATATTTACATTTATTTACTGCTGTATTTATTTATAAGCACACATAAATGAATAAATTCACTTAGTAAACATGAGACAAATGCATGTTTAATGGCACAATCTGTGTACCGAATTTTCACGACTATAAGGCGCACATAAAAGTCTTAAATTTTCTCCAAAATAGACAGGGCGCCTTATAATCCAGTGTGCTTTATATATGGATCAATAGTAAAATTCTTATCACGATAAAATAAAACAAATCAGTCGATAGGGTACACCAACTGCACTATTTTCCCGTAGACAATGTACTATGTACGCAGTGAATTCTGGGATATGTAGTAGTTTTTTTTGTCAATGCACCCAATGAATTGTGGCCTGTATACATCGACATCAACACAGCTTGACGAATGGTGGCAGGCAGCGCCGGGCTAGTTATGCTAGCTTCGAGCTAGCTACTAATTGTGAATGGATTGTGGCCTGTATCCATCGACATCAACACAGTATGACGAATGGTGGCAAGCAGCGCCGGGCTAGTTATGCTAGTTACCAGCTAGCTATTATTTGCGAATGGATTGTGGCCCGTATATATCGACATCAACACAGCATGATGAATGTTGGCAGGCAGCGCCGGGGTAGTTACGATAGCTACCACCCAGCTACTATTTTCAAATGGATTGTGGCCGCCTGGACGAACGTATTAAACTCAGCGTTTTTGATGGACAATTGTTCAATTCTGACACAGAAAATGGGGACTTTGATGGTTTTGTGGGTGATGATGACGTGAGTACATTGTAAAATGGCTAAATAAAGTATAACTGCCGTGCAAGAAGAAAGCCCTTGCTCCAAAAGCGGCACCTCAAGGCTCGACTGAAGCTTGCTGCTGTACTATTTTCAAATGGATTGTGGCCGCCTGGACGAACGTATTAAACTCAGCGTTTTCAATGGACAATTGTTCAATTCTGACACAGAAAATGGGGACTTTGATGGTTTTGTGGGTGATGATGACGTGAGTACATTGTAAAATGGCTAAATAAAGTATAACTGCCGTGCAAGAAGAAAGCCCTTGCTCCAAAAGCGGCACCTTAAGGCTCGACTGAAGCTTGCTGCTGATCATATACTAAGGTAAGACTTTCTGGAGGGAAGTTCTGTTGGTAGACAAAACAAAAATCGAGCTGGTTGGCCAAAATGCCCAGCAATATGTTTGAAGGAGAAAAGGTCAGGCCTTTAACCCCAAGTACACCATGCCTACCGTCAAGCATTGTGGTGGTAGTATTATGCTGTGGGGCTGTTTTACAGCCAATGGAACCGGTGCTTTACAGAGTAAATAGGATAATGAAGAATTGAGAACGTGTGGACAATGCTGAAGAAACAAGTCCATGTCAGAAAGCCATTAAATCCAACTGAACTGCACCAATTCTGTCAAGAGGCGTGGTCAAAGATTCAACCAGAAGCTTGCCAGAAGCTTGTGGATGGCTACCAAAACCGCCTAATTGAAGTGAAAATGGCCAAGGGACATATTACCTAATATTGGCGCTGCTGTATGTATATTTTTGAGTATGCGTAGACAGGGTCCCTGCTTCCTGAGGGTTCATGTCACGGTCTACCAACAGCACGGCAGTAGAGAAGAAGGGCCAGAAACGACCCATTTCCTGAGGGTACTCAGGAGGAAAAACTTGGACACTAAGATTCTGGTAACCTTCTATAGACACTGAGGAGAGCATCCTGGTATACTGCATTACAATGCAGTATGCTGGAAGCACAGCAGCAGATAGAAAAGCCATGCAGAGTGATCAACGCCACCCAGAAGATCATCGGCTGCTCTCTGCCCTCACTGGATGACATTGCTAGCCCTCGCTACTTCACCAGAACATTGTTAGGGACCCATACAACTCTGGTCACAACCTGCTCCAGCTTCTGCCCTCTGGCAGACGCTACAGGTCTCACAAAGCACGGACAAATAGACTTAGGGACAGTTTTTTTCCCATAGCCATCAGGGCTCTGAACTTGCATTAGCACGACACACAAACCCCCCTTGTGCAATAAAAAGTGCAATATCTTAGATCAGTGGTTTTCAAAGTGGGCGGTACCGCCCCTCGGGGGGTGGTGTGAACTTTCAGGGGGGCGCTGACGAATAAACAGGCGAATGGGGGGCGTTGAAATAGTGAAGGGGGCGATGGAGCAATTACAGTAAAATGTGACGTTGGTGTTTGTAGAAAGACCGGAAAAATTGATTGTCTGTCATAAAAAGTCGACAAAAAACAAGCTTTATTGAAACAAGAAACGTTGTCTGCTCGAGCGCTCACGAGCAGCGCGCATATACCGTATATCACTAATTGTCGCGAGTTTATCGTCGATGCAGGCGACTGGGGAAACCACCACCATCCAGTCAGCCGCAGAGGAGCACACAATAGCGCGCCGGCAACGCTTAACCACAGACGTATGCGCACAGCGACCGGCTTAATGCATCAGCTATCAATTTTTATGATTCGAGGTGAACTGCGCATTGGTCTATTAAAAGAAACGAAATTAGCGAATAATATCTGAGGCGCCTGTCTTCTATTTATTTAAGCTTCGTTCGTTGGAAAGGGGTAAAGAGGGGGGCGTTGGCATTTTGGCCCGGCGGTGAAGGGGGCGGTGGCCCAAAAAGTTTGAAAATCACTGTCTTAGATTGTGCAATATTTTAGAATTTACCATGAGCGGATGTAACCTTTTATATTTTTATTTTACTTATTTAGGTTTTTACTGGAAAAAGGCACTTTGTGGAGTAGCACCACCAATTTTGTTATGCGCAGCTGTGTATGATGACAATAAAGGCTTGTGATTGAGTTGGTTTTGATGGATCGAAAACCCATGGCGACAACTCTCACTCTGAAAATGAGATGGAACCGAGCATTGTTGATGAACTTGGACACCTGGCCGAACTCTCTATGTCGGATACAGATTTGTAGATGTTCGAATGCTTTGACTTATGTTAATTCGTCTACAAATTACATCACAAAAAGAATATCAAACTCAGTTATGCTCCTTGACGTTTTTAAAACATACGCTAGCATGCATCCTAACATATATGTCATGCTAGCACAACCATTGCAGCGCGTCCATTGAACCGAAGCGCTTTTTCGATGGGCAAAAAAAATTAAATTTCACCCACAATTGCAGCACCCTTTCAGTTGGTGCACCCCATAGGTGTGAAAATATGGTAAGTCAAGACCGCCTGTATCAGATTTTTTTTCTCTGGATACAACAAAAAAAACGCAAAATCAAAATACTTAAATTCTTCCTTGAAACGTAAATATGTTTGCCTCATCCTGTATTTTACTTTGAAATTGTTGTTAGACTAACTCACCAATTGGCTATATGCTAACACCCCTGGCCTCCCTGTGGCTATCTACCAACCGTCAGTTCGAAATTTAACATTGTCAAGGAGAGAGCTGCACCTCCACAATTCTTTTCATGCCGTGGACCCTCATTCGTCTCATCGTGGAGTTTTAAACACTATTTCAAGTTTGTTGAAATTAAAGGAAAGAACGTGCATGTCAAGTGTAATTGAAGTCCAGGGGGAAAGGTTTTGTCTTATCAGCTATCATAGACAGAAAGAGAAAGAAAGAGAGTACTAGAGAGAGGAAGAGAAAGAGCGAATGAGATAGAGAAAGAGAGAGAAAGAGAGACAGAGAAAGAGCGAAAGAGATAGAGGAAGAGAGAGAAAGAGAGACAGAGAAAGAGAGACAGAGAAAGAGAGAGAGGAAGAGAAAGAGCAAAAGAGATGGAGAAAGAGAGACAAAGAAAGAGAGAGAGGAAGAGAAAGAGCGAAAGAGAGAGAGAATGAGAGACAGAGATAGATATAGAGAAAGAGAGAAAGAAAAAGAGAGAGACAGAGGGAGAGAGAGAGAAAAGGAGACACAGAGTGAGAGAGAGAAAAGGAGAGAGAACGAGAGAGAAAAAGAGATAGAAGAGAGAAAGAGAGAGAGACACTGAGAAAGAGGAGAGAAAAAAAGAGAGAGAAGAGAGAAAGCAAGAAAGAGAAAGAAGAGAGAGATAGAGAGAGACACGGAGAGAGGGGAGAGAGAGGGAGAAAGAGAGAGATTTATTCTACAGATTTAAACTCGAACTTGAACAGTTGTCTCAGGTTGCGAGTTATATTTAATTTGTTATACTCATATATTACACACATATTTTTGACTATTGATTATTTTATTATATTTTTTACTGTTTATTTTTGTTGCACTTCAAGTATAGGATAAATCTATTGCTAGTGAGATGCAATAAATATTACCAATATAACACAACTACCTATCTGTTTTTCTTTATTTAAACGGAATCAAATACTGCTCAGAAATTTCACTTCTGCGCAGAGTGCTTCCAATTTCAGCGCCCAAGAAGACTTCTGCCATTTTTCACAACAATTGTGGAAGTGTATGTAATGTAATCCCAAGAAAAACGCCACAACGCCGTGAGTACTATCGGCACATCATTCTTCATCTCCACTGGAATTTCCATTTTTCTTCTTCTGCGCTGAGTGCCACACATTTCAGTGCCGAAGAAGTGGTGCCCTGATTTCCCCCATTTTTCACCTCATGTCTTCAGGTTGAGATTTTTAGCATGGATTTAGACATTTTTAGGAACGTTTTTATACATAAGACTAAAAATTGCAATGTACTGAAGTGGTGAAGGATCACACTATTTTGAAGGTGTTGAAACAACTTGCTTGAGTTTCAATCTTTCACGGCAATTAGCACATGTTGCATTAGGGATTGATTTGGTCAGTGCCCAGCTGGTTGGAACCATACTATTTCACACATTACGGATCATGGACCGATTCCACAATCCTTGAGAACAGTGCTATATTTTGCAATGAAACCAGAAATTGTATTTTGTATCAGTGCTAAACTTCCTTTCCAGCACAGGGGAATTGTGACTGGTGCTTTATGACTAGATTCGTCACGTCATACACATTTCATGGCCAGTGTAATTTGTCAAATTGATTAGTTTGCTTGAGTACACCTGTGATGTTGTGAATGCAAACAAACTGCAAGCGGTGTAATTGAGCCTTGAGCGGCTCCACCCTATATCATTCACTGAAATAGGGGTTTGATGAGTTCAAAATCTCTTATAGTTATAGACCAAAACTTTTTCGTCTATATTTTTGCCAGGATTTTATAGGCAGGTTAAAAATTGAATAGGGTGACACGTTCTGGCGTCGTCACATGCTGCTTTTTGGCCCAACCGGACCACTATATGGGGCTCCGAGGACCATTAGTCGCTGTTCTTGGTTAGGATTGTTCGGTTTTCCAATTTAGCAAAGATCAATACCACAATGCCTTATATACAATGCCTGGATTTCACAATTGGAATTGCATGTCTATGTACCAGGTGTACTTGTTCTGTGTTTGTTTGTTTGTTTTAAAACTACGGGATGACATAATTGTAATTTCTGCGACAAATTCCATCTCCAAGTGGACAAAACAACATCTCACTTTTTCCTCGAGAAGAGATATGGTTCAACCATATCCACAAAATCTCTAGGTGCTCTGTATCCATAACCTGGCATGTCTACAA
This sequence comes from Stigmatopora nigra, assembly GCF_051989575.1. Taxonomy (NCBI): domain Eukaryota; kingdom Metazoa; phylum Chordata; class Actinopteri; order Syngnathiformes; family Syngnathidae; genus Stigmatopora; species Stigmatopora nigra. Next base: position 10,844,168 of record NC_135523.1, read on the forward strand.
TGGTGAAAGCACCGCCCACTTTAAAGAAGTTCATCTTTTTTGTGTGACCCTACAAGAAAATACAAAACAAACATTTGATTAATTTAATTCCTCAATACAATTGCAAATTTAAATTTTCTATGGAAATTAGATGACTAACCAAATTAAATTAAAAATACGCAAATTATTTTCAACCATTAATGTGGCCTCTAAATTGTACAAACAATAGGTTTTTTAAACATATAAAAATGTTTGTCCAAATTTAAATCATTCTGAACACAACTAACTTTTATTGTACTTACCCTTCTAAAAGAAAGTTTTACCTGGTGAAATTTATTTCTGAAACAGGGATTTCCCAAACTGGGGATAATAGGGTGCTGTTAATGGAGTGTAAAGAAGAGGCGCAAGCACTATGTGGAGCTACTTTTGTAAAAGGGTGGTCTCAGTTGAAACATTGAGGGGATGGTTAAGATAAGCTTTCTAACTTGATAAAATACGGGAAACACCAATATTGATTGGAAAGATTATTGCTCAACAAGCAATACCATAAAACTATAGGGAACTCTTTTATATTGGGTATGACGTCTTCATATGCGAAAGGTGAAAGGGTTTCAATTGAGGCTAAACCATTTTACAAAGGATTAAAACAAACAACCAGACAAGGGAAAATACGATCGGATATAACAACTCCCTAAATCACCATTCTATTATACAGATAGATATATATGTGTGTGTGTAGTAAATAATTTGTGTGTAGTAAATAATTTCTTTGTTTCATCATTCTTCCTATTGTTCGAAGAGTGCTCGGGTCATAAACAGTCATCTAGTCCTCTCACAAGGACTGCTTATTCAAGAATTGTTTATCCGACATCTCACCCAGTCTTGGGCTCCGAGGACTGTTGATCTGGGTTTGCAGCAAAGAGACGCCAAGGTCTCCGACTAACAACAGATACGGATATCTGCCATTTCCAGCAACACTCGCATTCTTTATGTAATTGTTATATAATTGTTATGTCAAATGAAGGCGTGCGTGATTGTTTTAATCCAAATGAAGTTTGTTTTTAGTTTCCTGTTTTGTTATTGGTAAAATACGTTGATTGTTATTATAGTTGCAGATGTTGTTTTTGCTTACGCATGTTGGCTTAATCAATAACCTTGTAATTGTTTTGACTCATGGCTTTAAAGCCGAATAGGAATTACTGTTCGAGGAGATACTTTGGAGATCAAGATGAAGTCCTGACGCTCTGATCTATCTACCCTTATAAGGTCATTCATTACCAGTGATGCAATCTATTTAATTAAATGTCAATAATTGAATAAGATGTCTGCCTGCAGTGATTGATAATTATATGAGAAGGGTAATTATTAATGAACCTATCAATAATACACTAATAAGGCGGATTACCGTATTTCCTCGCATATAAGTCGCCCCCGTATATAAGCCATACCCTTAAATTGCCTTAACCGTTGAATTTTACATTTTCTCCCATATAAGACGCCCTCGACGCAGTCGAGATGTGCAAGAGGATGGACGAGTTGATGGGCCTGGATGAAAATCAAAACCCCCAAATCCTGTAGTATGTCACTCAGTCAGAAACGACAACACCACCTTTATCGTCGGGGGGAAAAGAATCCCCCCGCCCTCTGAAAAACTCATCAAAATTGAGGCAGTGCACCGCAGAGCTGTCTGATGAACAGGTGGAGAGGAGCATCATGAGACAACTTAGTGATGGCCTGTCAAGGATTGACCAGAGCCAACTCCCCGCAAAGTTCAAGATCTGGAGCAAGATCTCCTCATTCACTGTGAGCAAGATAGATGGAAAAAGCCAATTCATTCATCAGGAAGTGGCTAAGTCTACCACGGTGCCTTTCCGAAACGGGCCTCTTTCGAAGGAATGCACTGCAACTGCCACTGGAGTCTATCAGTCTGGGCTACCGGAGAGAGAAATCTAGGCTGGTTCTCAAGCTAAGAGAGTCTATTGACCAGTCAGTAAGGAACGCCAACGTCAACGTTCTCACTGAGCTTGGGTGGAACGCCGAGGACGACCAAGCGAGCAATAGACTGCAGCATCAAGAGATCATGGGCAGAGTTTAGGCAGGAAGAGCGGGGCTAGGATGGGGAGAAGCACCGCGATTCTGGTCCATAGCTAACCGTAAAGAGAGGAAGGAGATGTTGATGAAGGTGACAAGGATGGGGGAGAGCGCTACAAGATGAAGGCTGTGTTGCAGGGACGACAAGGAAGCTGGACAACCTTGGAGGGAGTTGTCAACCGAAACATCAGTTGGTCTGACCTGTGGAAAATCCCACAGGGAAGGATCAGACTCTTCATTTGCGCAACCTACACTTTCCTCGTACCCTCCACCAATGGTTTGGGAATGAGGTATGCTGCACACTTTGCAACGCTCCAAACACGAGCCCCCATCACATCTTGTAGGGCTGCAAGACTGCACTTCCTTAGGGCCGCTACAGATGGCACCATGACCAAGTCCTGAGGAAACTAGCTGAAGTGCTGGAGAGACGCCGACAGAGCAGTAAAAATTCACCACCAGTAGAGATCAATGCCAACTTCATCACGAAAGGAGGGGAAAGAGATACACTAGGGCCCCTTTCCCATTGTTAGGAGTGGGACATGAGGGTTGGCCTCAACAGGCAGCTCCGATTCCCCACGGAGATCATCACCACATCCCTTCGCCTAGACATTGTGGTATGGTCCGCCAAGGCAAGAGTGCACCTCATAGAACTAACTGTAACATCAGAGGAGGGGATTGAGGCCACCTTTGAGTGCAAGAAGGCCAAATACCTGGAGCTGGCAGCTGAGTGCCATTAAGATGGCTAGAAGTGCCCCATCTACCCAGTCAAGGTGGGCTGCCGAGGCTACGTCAGGCCGTCAACAACACGCCAGCTGAAAGACGCAGGGCGACTGAAGGCAACCTAAGGAAGGCCAAAAAAGAGCTAGCAGAGGAGGCAGAGAAAGGTAGATTTTAGCTCTGACTTAAGAGGTAGGGCAGAAGCTAAGGAAACAACAGCTAACCCCAACAACAGCTGCAGGAGACAACAGCTATGATTGGGAGACAACAGTTGGAACCTTCACGAGGTTTCTCCTGGGAGGCCGCTCGTTGCGGCCTGCGAATCCAACTGAACCAACCAAAGGTGCCACCCAGGAACGTGGCGCCCTACGTTTTGGATGAACTAATCTGCGTTCCATTGGCAGCTCTAGTGCTGCTGAGGGTAATCTTCAGGGCCCTGAGGTGACTCAACAACAACAGCTATCAGCTGCAGGGGGTGACAGAGAGACGTCTGTGCCACTGCTCTACCACCGAGAGATGTTCTAGGATTAAAGGAGCGAAATATCAATGAACGGTGGTTCCTGGCTGATGACCCTGAAGCTGACCCGTGGGCACTTGAGGTGTGACAGGCAGCAATGCGGGAAAAAAAACACATAAAATGTGTTCTCCAAATGTAATTTAAGTGTGCACACTTCTCTTTTATATTGTACTTCCCCCTTCTAAAAAGAAAACATTTTACAGGGTATAGCACACATTAATTAGTGCGATTACGGTATTTTCTCGTATATAAAGTGTTTCCTCGCTACTTCGCGGTTCAGCTACCGCGAACTCAGAGCTTCGCAGATTTTTTTGGATTTTTTTTTTTAAATACAAATATTACATTGAGACAACATATTTTAGTGTTTTTTGTTATAACATGAATTGCACTCTCTCTACCTGTATTCTATATGGTGTACTGTATACAGGGGGGGTAAAAAATAAATTGGAATTAAATTCAAATTAAGTGTTTTTGAAGGGAAATCCCTACTTCGCAGAAATTCACTTATCGTGGATGGTCCCCGTCCCCATTAACAGCGATGACCGAGGGAACACTGTACCATAAAACCTCAATTTTCATTGGCACCTCTATTTGAACGGCACATCTAATAAAACGGCACCTTGGTGGAAGAATTGAAAAATAAAACGGCACCCTCTAATTGAACGGCAACTCTAATTGAGCGGGTAATTGAACAGCAACCTCTAATTGAACGGCACCCCCTTATTGAACGGCACCTCTAATTAAACGGCACCCTCTAATTGAACGGCACCTCTAATTGAACGACACCTCTAATTGAACGACACCTCTAATTGAACGACACCTCTAATTGAACGACACCTCTAATTGAACGACACCTCTAATTGAACGACACCTCTAATTGAACGACACCTCTAATTGAACGACACCTCTAATTGAACGACACCTCTAATTGAACGACACCTCTAATTGAACGACACCTCTAATTGAACGACACCTCTAATTGAACGACACCTCTAATTGAACGACACCTCTAATTGAACGACACCTCTAATTGAACGACACCTCTAATTGAACGACACCTCTAATTGAACGACACCTCTAATTGAACGACACCTCTAATTGAACGACACCTCTAATTGAACGACACCTCTAATTGAACGACACCTCTAATTGAACGACACCTCTAATTGAACGACACCTCTAATTGAACGACACCTCTAATTGAACGACACCTCTAATTGAACGACACCTCTAATTGAACGACACCTCTAATTGAACGACACCTCTAATTGAACGACACCTCTAATTGAACGACACCTCTAATTGAACGACACCTCTAATTGAACGACACCTCTAATTGAACGACACCTCTAATTGAACGACACCTCTAATTGAACGACACCTAATTGAACGACACCTCTAATTGAACGACACCTCTAATTGAACGACACCTCTAATTGAACGACACCTCTAATTGAACGGCACCTCTAATTGAACGTCACTACGGGAAGTTTTAAAAAATAGAGCCGCATGCTGGTGAAATAGAGTTGTTTCTCAACCTGCGCCTTGTTGCCTGGGATCCATACCGTTGTCACATTAGCGATGACAACAAGAAGCAATTGAAGAAGCTACATATTGATGTGGCCGTGATTCCAGGAGGCTGCATCAAATGTATACAGGCCCCCACGTCTACTGGAACGCCCATTCAAGGACGACAGTTCTACGAGGACTGGATGTTCAAAAAGAGCTACACCGCTCCCAACGGCTCGAAGGATTGCCAGATCCATTGTTTCAGGTCAGAAGGCCCGATTTAGACTGGTTTGCTACTTCTCCGGCACGCGCGAGTCAACGCTGGTGATGACGAACGTGACCTCAGTGGTGTAGACCTGGCAACCAGCTTAATAATTGTTTGTTCATGTCGAGCCATGTGGCCACACTGGTTTTACAATTGTTTGTTAAGACTGGAACGTAGGATATGCTAACTAGCTGGCCTAGCAATTGTTTGTTTGCCCCACAAATTGTAAGATAGCTAACTAGCTGGCCTTGCAATTGTTTATTCGCACCACAAATTGTAAGATAGCTAACTAGTTGGCTTTGCAATTGTTTGTTCGCACCACAAATTGTAAGATAGCTAACTAGCTGGACTTGAATTTGTTTGTTTGCACCACGAATTGTAAGATAGCTAACTAGGTGGCCTTTCAATTGTTTCCTTGGATTGTGGAATGTGGCCAACTCGCTTTGGAACGGTTTGTTCGAATCGCGCAATATAAGATAGGCTGCGGCAGTTTGTGTGAGCAATAAAAATATCGTGTCTGCATACAATTAAAACCTGCAAATGTCTAACCTTAGTAGCCCTAAGTTTTGTTTACATAAACTCTGTCCTACATCACTGTCTTAGAAATATTACCCTGTGTTCCTATATAAAGACTGACCCAGTGTTCATTCAGAGAGAATTGCGAGGACAACAGGCATCAAATCCTAACGTGGCTTTACGGAACAAAAAGAAGAGAAAGCGACACATCTCAAAGCCACCTACCCTCCTTCCTCTCATCTTTGTTTTTAGAGCACCATTTTGAATTCTTGATTCCGCTTGGGGAAGGGAACAATACAGCCTCTTCGTGGCCCCTTCCATTCAACCAGACCTCTGGGCGAATGTGCTTCGTCAGGCGCGCACCCCACGACTCGGACCATCGGCCCGGTCAGGGAGCTGGCGCCACCGAGACCCTGGAGTCTCCCCTCCCCACCCCTTTTTGAGATGGGGGGGCTGGTATCCGGCACTGGCCTCCCGCCTCCTCCTTGCCGGAGATGTCGAAACGAACCCGGGACCTGACGGAAATTGCCACCACTGCCACCGTCCGATCCGTCGCGGCCAACCTCCGCTCCATTGCTCCGCCCCTACCTGCCCCGCCCTATGCCACAAACAGTCGGCCTGCAGCGGCCTGCAGCGGCCTGCAGCGGCCAGCAGCGGCCTGCAGCGGCCTCTCCCGGCGGTTGCAGACCGGCCCTTGGAGGTGCGTGGCCCACGGAGGACAACCTCCCGGCCCTTCCCCTTCGGGAGGGCGGATTTGTTGCTTCTGCAACAAGGCAATCAAGACTGGTATCCGCTTCCTTGCTTGCGCGGAAACAAGTTGTGGAGCGATGACCCACCGCGGAAGGCGCTGCCGTGGAGACACCCCCGAGGCGTCCCCATGGAGATGCCCACTGCACAGGCCCCGAATCGAGACAGTCGCCGGCCGCGTTGCGGCCGGCCTTGCCGTTCAACCCCCGTCTGACTCCCAGCACAAAGTGAAATGCACCGGCTGCCAGCGTACCATTGCCAAGACGACCCAGCCCCTCACCTGTCGAGTCTGCAGAGCACCCTACCACCGGTCCTGCTCAGGCACTACCCGTGATGCTGCGGCAACTATGAGGCCATCTGACACCTGGTCCTGCCCACAATGTGCCACCACCCCGACACCGGTTACCTCCCAACCCCAACCCAACCCCCCAAACCCCCTCCTACCCTTCCCAAAACCAAAGACGGACATCCCCGACGTAGCCAAGAGATCCATGCTGCGCATCTTGCAGTGGAATGCTGACGGCGTGAAGACAAAGTCTGCCGAGCTGGAAAAGCGGATGGTCGAAGGCAAGTACGACATTGATCCAGGAAAGCAAGCTGCGGGCCAAAGACTCCACCCCGACCTTCCCGGGGTATGCTGTCGTCCGTGCCGACCGCCCCAAAGACCAACCCGGGGGCGGACTCATGACCCTGATCAAAGACGACCTCTCCTTCATGAACCTGGGCGCCTCCCTGCGGGGCCTCCTGGAGTCGTCCACGATCAAGGTACGTGTGACCCGGCACCGCTGGCTGATGGTGCACAACCTCTACGCACCCCCATGCCGAGATCCGGGACCAAATTCCGAACTAGACCTCACCTGGATCGGGGCGAACACCGACGTGATCATCGGCGGTGACCTAAACGCCCACTCCGGCCTCTGGGACCACAACCAGCCAAGCGACAGCCGTGGGTTCGACATCGAGGACTGGCAGCTGAGGAACTATATCACACTCCTCAACAACGGGTCGGCAACAAGAGTGAACCAAAACACCGGCGGGCTTAGCACACCCGACCCCACCTTTGCCCACCCGCGGCTCGCCAACCATGCCAAATGGACTGTTGATGAGGACCTTGGATCCGACCACCTACCCCTGTCCATTTCAGTGGCCTGTGTCGTCCGCCCGTCGTGCCCACCCCTATCAACGGCACGGTGGAACCACAAAGACGTCGACTGGCCAACCTTCACTCAGGACGTAGAAGACGCAGTCCTGAGTTTCAGAACCAACACGCCCCGGCCATTGACCGACCGCCTCTCCTGCTTCACGACTCTGCTGAAGGAGGTGGGGAAGCACATTGTTGGCAAATCCCGGACAGGCAAGACGAGCAACACCTGGATGTCGGCTGACGTGAGATCTGCCATCAACGAACGCAATCGCCTACGCCGCTTCGTAGGCGCCCACAGAGAAGACTGGCTAGCCGCTTGCAGGGAAGTGAACACCCTCACCTGGTCGGCCAAGGAAGCAAAGTGGGCTGCCCTATTGGACAAGCTGGAGTTCAACCTGGACACCAGCAAAACGTTGCGATTGATCCGCTCTCTCAGCGGATCAGTTGATAACTGCGCGCTTACTGAGACCTGCAACACAACAGCCGCCTCTACACTATCAACGTGGGGAAAGCCGATGTTTTTGCCAAGCACTATGCCGCAGTGTGCAGACTCTCCTTCTTCAAAGAAGAACGACACCGCATCCGAGAAGCGAAGCAACGGCTGGATGCCCCATCAGCTGACGGCGAGAGCTGCGCGGATTTTAGCGAGAGCTGCGCGGATTTCAGCGAGCGGAAGCTCAAAACTGCAATCCATCAGATGCGACCGACGGGCGCCCCAGGCCTGGACGATATCCCCCCCATCCTTCATCAAGGCGCTGGGACCTGCGGCCAGGCGGGAACTCCTGGGAATCTTCAATGAATCCTTCAGATCCGGTTCCTGCCCGCAGGCATGGAGAGAGGCAAACATCCTACCTCTCAGGAAGACTGGCAAACCTGCCAGTGACATCTCTTCCTATCGTCCAATCAGCCTGACCTCGTGCGTGGTGAAGACCCTCGAGAGAATCATCCACAACCGAGTGTACTACGAGGCAGAAACCGGAGGTTGGATCTGCAGAGAGCAGGCGGGCTTTCGCAAACTGAGGAGCTGCGAAGACCAGATCCTCCACATCACGCAGACCATTAGCGACGGCTTCCAACGGAAAAAACCGCTCCGCGGAGTGATGGCCCTGCTGGACTACAGCAAAGCCTACGACCGTGTCTGGAAGGAGGATCTCCTCCTGACGGCGCTGGACGCAGGCATGCCAGCCCAAACTGCCCGGTGGTTAAAGAGCTTCCTCTCCGACCGCCGAGCCAGGGTCCTAATAAACGGGGAGCGGGGAAAGTCTGTTCCACTGCCCCAAGATCTCCCCCAAGGCTCTGTCCTTGCACCCCTCCTCTTCGTGTTATACATCAACAACCTCCGAAGAATCATCCCAGCAGGGGTCGACATCGCGCTTTATGCCGACGATGTTGCCCTGCTGGCACAGAGTACACGCAAGGAAGACGCTGAGGCGGCGATCCAGAACGCAGTCAGAGCTGTCTGCGAGTGGAGCTGCAAAAAGAAGATGAAGTTGAACGCCTCGAAGAGTGAGGTCACTTTCTTCTCAACCGACCCAAGGGAGGCTTCCTGGACCCCGTCCGTCACTGTGGGAAAAACGAGCCTGCGCTTCAACCCCACCCCCAAATTCCTTGGGGTAAAGCTCGACAGGTGCCTGAGTTTCGGGCCACACGTGAAGGCCGTCACCAAGACAGTGGCTTCCCGAAACCGCATCCTTGCCTCTCTGACCACAAAAGACTGGGGTTGGCAGAAAAACAGCCTACGCTCTGTCCACCTCCCCCTTCAGCGGAGCGTCATGGACTATGCCGCCCCAGCATGGCAACCCTTCCTGTCGCGGTCCCGACTCGACGACCTTGGTCGCGCCCAGAACAGTGCCCTGCGCATCGTGACGGGCCAACTGAGGACTACACCCGTCGAGGCGCTGCAGCTAGAAGCGGGCGTGTGCTCCTACTCCTCGCGAGTAAACCAACTAGCAGCCATCTCCTTTGAAAAAGAACTTGCTACTAAGACAGTCATGCACCGTCTCCAGCGTTCCAGCTGGCGCAAGACCGCGTCGGGAATTATGTCCGCCCTCCCCCCACCCTGTCAAACCAACGAGAGGTCCTCCCGCCCCCCATCGAGTGCCCATGGGTGAACGACACCGACCTCTGGACGGTCTCTGCAACCCTTGGGAGTGCCACAAAACTCGATCCCCCGCCAGTCCTTCGGGAACGTGCCATCTCCGCCATCCGTGCAGTCGCACCAGAGGTCACCATCTACACCGACGGCTCTGCTACCGATGGAACAAGGGTCGGCGGGGTGGCAATGATCGTCACCACTGGAGATCCGGCAGACCCAATCACCACGCACTCAAAGCCGATGCGTGGGGCCCCTTTCACGTCCTCCTTCGAGGAAAAGAAGGCGGCCATGACGATGGCCCTGCAATGGCTAACTGACACGAACATAGCTGGTGACGTCGCAGTGTGCTCGGACAGTCAATCACTACTGACTGCCATCGCCAGCCACTCGGCCGACACCGGCGAAATCCGTCGTCTGCTGAACCAGCGCAGGGCTCGGACAGCCCTCCTGTGGACCCCAGGTCACTGCGGGTTGCCTGGGAACGAGATGGCAGACGCCCTAGCGAAGGAAGCCGCCTCCTCCAAGGTCGATGAGCCACGACCAATCTCATTCGCCCCAGCCAAGGCAGCCATCAGACGACTAATTCGCGACAATCCACCTAGACCGGATCATCGCGCAGCGGTCGTCTACCCAAAATATAACTGGCGCCTAGACTGTGCGCGCGTGAAGAACCGGAGCGACGCGGTTCTCATCGCCCGCCTCCGCTCGGGCCACCACCCAAGCCTGAGAGCCTACCGTCACCTTCTCAACCCCACCCTCGACCCAACCTGCCCCCTCTGCCGGGAAGAGACGCAAGACCTCGAACATTGGCTCCAGCGTTGCCCCGGCCTTTCTTCCCTCCGCCTCCAGATCTTCGGTGTCGCCTCACCCCCCCTGGACGTGCTGGTGACTGAGCCGTCGAAGGTGCTAGCGCTAGCCAGGCGTACCCTATGTTAGGGCCACCTGGGCGCTGCCTCTACAACAACAACAACAACAGGCTGTGAGAGGTTCACAGCTGTTTGAGCATTCTCCAACCATCCTGCAGCCTGTTAAGAAACCTATTTCCTATTTAAATTGATCTGACTCTTTCTTAACCTGCTCCTGAAGTTTTGTATTTTCAGATCTATCAACCTCACTGAGAGACTCGACGCTGATGCGGAAGGTGATATGAATGACGCGGACAGCTAATATGGCGACGTGTCACTTTATTTTCACCACTGAACTTTTAATAACTTACCAGTAATTGCCTTGTATTTGTGCCTATTTTTAAATACATGTGTACATGTTACCTGGTTTCTCTTTTCATCCATAAAATTAACCTTATTTAAAATGTATCTTCTCACAATTCTGATCAGCTAGTCGAAAAGTAGAGCGGCAGCCTCTAATTGAATGGCACTACGGCGAAAGAAAAATTGAACGGCATGCCGTTGATATAGATTTTATAGTAAGTCGCCCCCGCGTATAAGCCTTACCCTTTAAATTGCTTTAAAATCAATCATTTCCTTTCTGTGCTCCGAAAGAGTGTTGTCTGCATGTAGACATATTCAAAGAGGGAACATGAGCAGTACAACCAGGAAGTGTCTTTAGCAGTCTAGTGTTTACCAAGTCTCTGGGTGCAATAATAGCATGAGATACAGTTTACGCAGGTATCATGGTCAGCCGCAAGACCGCCAATCAGCCTTAAAAACTATAAGGATGTGCTGACATGGTAAACATCTATAAAGGCTACTCGTCAGTCACAGCATGTGATAGGTTCATGAATAATTACCCTTCTGATGTAATTATCAATCACTGCAGGCAGCCATCTTATTCAATTATTGACATTTAATTAAATAGATTGCATCCTGGATAAGGACCTTAAGGGAAGATACAGCAAAGCAACAAGACCCCCCCCCCCCCCCCCCCCTGTCTTCAAAGTATTCTCCCGAATAGTAATTCGCGTACCGCATTAAGGCCAAAAATCAAGACAATTACAAGGTTGTTGATTAATTCAACACGCGTAAGCAAAAACAACATCTGTAACTATAATAACAATCACGGTATTTTAACAATAACAGAACAGGAAACTAAAACCAACCCTCATTTGGATTAAAACAATCACGCCTTCATTTGACCTAACAACCATATAACAATTACATAAAGGAGCGCAAAGTGCGTCACGAGGTATGCACACTATACGAGTGTTATGGAAGTGGCAGATATCCCGAGTCCTTGCTGCCTCCTCGGAGCCCGATCAAAAGCCCTCAGAGCCCGATACTGGGTGAGATGTAGGATAGACAATCCTTGAAAGAAGTCCACGTGAGAGAGGACCAGACGGCTGTTTATGACCTTGAGCACTTTCCGAACAATAGGAAGAATGATTTAACAAAGAAATGAATTACTACACATAAATGTATAATAGCAATACAGAATAAACCCAACATTCCCCCGTTAACTACGGTAAGATGGCGACGCCCTGAGCGAACAGTTGCAAGAGAGTTTTTTTCATGTTTTATGCAAGGTACGTTTTTTTTTTGTTTTTCTTGAATTACATTTGTTATATGGTGGAGCGAATGGTTAGCACGTCGGCCTCACAGCTCTAGGGTTCTGGGTTCAAATCCTGGTCACGTCTACCAGTGTGGCGTTTGCATGTTCTTCCCGGGCCTGCGTGGGCTTCTTCCAGGTACTCCGGTTTCCTCCCACATTTCAAAAACATGCAAGATAAGCTAATTGGACACTGAAAATTGCCCTTAGGTATGGGTGTGAGTGTGCGTAGTTGTCTGTCTCCTTGTGCCCGATACCTCAATACATTTTTCATTGGTTTGGGCAGAAAGACAACCTCCCTGAGCGCACCGAGTACCAGTGTGAGCGACATCACCATTGCCTGCTATGGGCACACCAGTGTCACCCCTGCCATTAGCAGGGGCATTTCAATGTTATCTCAAATTTTTCATGTAAAACATTCTGTAAAACACAAAAAAACATAAGAGTGGACAGAGCTACTGTGCTGGCTGCCGCATAAATGGCGCCATCATGGGGAAAGGGGCAAAAAAAGTTAGGATTTTATTTACGGCGCGCCATATGATTGCTCCTGCAGAGAAGGCGAGAGTAGCGCGCAATTGCGCCCGCGCGGATCTTAGAAGGAACATTGGTCAAGGTCCTCCGGGGGGGGTGTATCGAAGTCCAAATCGGCTGAGGGAATCACAGTCCGAGTCCGAATCTCCAGCCCACAAATCAATTAGCTCACAACCGTCATCACAATCAGAATAATATGAGTCGAAACAGATAACTGGGGCAATCAACAGGGGGAGATGGAGGCCGAGGACTCTCCCTCCATTTGGGAAACGAATAGCTGGAGTTTGATATCAGATAACTAGGGCGATGAAAAGGGGTTACGGAATTGAGATATTCTCACTTAGTCGAGCGAGTAGCCAGGAGCGACGATGTGAGGGATGGGGCCAGTAATCGAGAAAGTATGAGCAGGGTGGTTGGCATCGGCGAGAGGCTCGGCGCAAGGGTCAGTGGCTTCCCGCTGAGTCCATGTGGTCGGATCGTTCTGTTATATCTTTGGGGAGAGGTCAGGGTGAGAGTACGAGGAATAGGACCCAATCGCAAGGAAGCAGGTGAGGACGAGGGAAGTAGTGCTCATAACAAAACTTGAATAACTTAGGCAGGATCTTAGAAAATAACAAAGACTTAGAAATCAGATCACAAAACCAAACCGGAGTAAAGACCGCACGGGGAATCGAGGAACGAGGTAACCGCAGACACTTGGCAAGGGAAATACAGTAATACCTCGACATACGAGTGCCCGAGTTTGATTTTGAGCAAATATTTATCTTGAGACACGAGAATTTTGATTCACGGGCATACAGCGGACGCGAGAGGCTGCTCATAAGGACATCATTGGCACTGTCTTTCTGATCGCATTTTTTCAATGTTTTTTCCCGTTAGTCAGTGCCAATGGCAGAGCTTGTTCGCTAATAAGAGAGGAGTACTACTTCCCGGGCAAGTTGGAAAGTGGTCGTGCGTTATCCTATTGTCAGGACATTTGTGTGCAACATTTTGGGAATATTTTGAAGGGAAGACAAAACCAAACAACCCTTGGTAGGTTGCATCTGAAAGTCAGGGTGGAGGCATGGTAAATAATGCCAACCCTGGAGAAGAAAGGTATACAAATGTAAAACAAAATCAGAATGAAGTTCAGTGTAAGGTTAAATTAAATTTATTTGTGTGTCTGCATCGTAATGCAAGTTACCACGTCATGCACCGCTCTCTCCATGTCGTCCCGAAAAGTCTTAAATTTTCTCCAAAATAGACAGGGGCGCCTTATATATGGGCAATACTAAAATTGCTATCATGATAAAATATAATAAATCAGTCGATAGGGTACACCATCCTCTACCGCTCTCTCAACATTCCACGACTCTACTATTTTCCCAATAGAAAAGGTACTGCGCAGTGACTGCTGGGATATATATATTTTTTGTCAATACATCCAGTATGACGACGAGCACACTCATTTTTTGCCCGACGTCAATCCGGCTGGATTTACAAAAGAACTCCTGCCGCTAGATGTTGGCGTGGACATCGACATCAACACAGCTTTATGAAGGATGGCAGGGAGTGCCAGGCTAGTTACGCTAGCTATTAGCTAGCTACTATTTGCGAATGGATTGTGGCCTGGACATCTATTAGGGGAAGGCAAAAGTGGAACAACTGCTCCCAAGTACGACAGAGCCGTGTTGTCTTTTTACGATGACTGAGTGTAGCGACGAAGTCTCTCCACTTTCAAAGCAGCCGCGGCGGCAGTTTCTGATGGTGCCTTTACTTATGTTCTTACGGGGTCTTCATAGTGAAGTTGATGCCAAACAAAATCGGTCAGATACGAAGCCATGTTTGCACAATTGCCCCCGGGCCATAAAGCCCCAACATTCCTTATTGGAAGTGGTAAAATCGATCATTTTAAAAACTGCAGCCCGAATTCAAAAATCAAGCCCGGTAACATCGTAGAGCCGTACATTTGCAATTGTTTGTTCAAAACCACATTCAAATTGGATGTACGGTGTTGTCTCCATTTTGTCCGATGTTAACGGACAAACACACTTATCCACACCCTGACACATTCTCAATAATCGCTTTTTTGAAAAACTGGGGCCCAAATTTAAAAAATGAGCGAGGTAACATCCTAGAGCCGTACATTTGCAATTGCTTGTTCAAAACCGCATTCAAATCGGATGTACGGCCTTTTTTCCATTTTGTCCGATTTTAACGGACAAAGACACTAACGCCTTCACACACTTAGAAATAGTAAGATGTATAGATGATAGCCCATCTTCAAAAGCCTAGTCAAACAGTTTTAAGTGTACGGCTGGGGTAAACGACGTAGCATAAAAGGGGAGTTGTTTTTGTTTTTTTAAAATATTTTGTCTTTCTATGAAATAAATGCGTTCAGAAATAAATTCAGTTTAGATGTCAAAACCTGATCAAATGGTTCTTTCGGTGTTAAAGGTTGCCGACCCTTGATTTAGATGCCCCAGGTTTTCTTCTCACAAACAAGTATCTAAAATGTCTAAGGTTACAGCCACCTTATTTTTTATGAATACTCACAGGTGTTTTGGAGATTCTGACATCCACATGAGGACTCAGTGAAAATAGACATTTAATAAGAGATGACTTTCCCACATTGCTTCGGCCAATGAAACACACCTGCGAATACAAACCAAGAACATAAACATTAAAGGGTTCAAGATAAACCTAGATAAAAATCAAGAGATACTATTTTTTATAAATGGCACAGAGATAGCGTGAACGTTCCATTGTGTGATTAGCAATTAAATAGACAAATTAAATTTTGGTGATGATCTGAATTTGGGGATGGCAGTAGTATATTTACTGTGTTACAAATCATTGTGTCATCAATTGAATCATTCATGACCCACAATCCTCTGTTCTCTATACTGCAGGAAACAATCTGTAAACTAATTTAAGATCAATAATAAGTAATCTGAAAGCCAAGAGGAGGAAATACTGTGATTTTTTGCCACTTTGTGGCTTCAATATTCACTGCTTCATTACATCGTGTTTAATTTTTCTGAAATATAAAAAAAGTTCATAAAAATGTCAAAATCTACACTGCAACTTGCAAGCAGAAGGCCGATGAAATATGGCAGAAGTCAGGGCACCGCTTCTTTGGCGCTGAAATGGTTGGCACTCAGCACCAAAGAGGAAGCGATTTACCATACAAGAAGAATGGCGCACTGAATACTATAAAAACCCAAGAAACACGCCGCCAAGCCTATTCCACCTGTGTTTGGATTTTGTATCGTCCTTGCCAAAGAACACAAAAAAGAACAAGACATGATGACAGTGAGCGAAACAGTGACGTTGCTATGCTAAAGGCATAGCACGCTATTGTGGCATAAATGAATCTACCGTGCGTTTTACCAAGAAAGAAGAATCGAACATTCGGAAGATGACCACAATATCCTTTTCCAAGGACACTAAGCGAATGGTAACCAGTTCCGGGCCAAGGGCCCAAAATCTTGATGTTTTGTTACCAAAGCAATTCTGTTACGACCTTTGCTTTATAGCAAGGTGGGAAAGGCATACTTCATCACCAAATTGCCAATTAATGGTAAGGAGAAGATGCTCTCGGGAAGACGTTCTGGTACCATTCTTTGTTCATCGCCGTGTTTGTAGGCAAGATGTTGAGCAAGCTCACTACCAAGACCGAAATGCCACCCCACACATGAATTGTCTCAGGAGGTTTCATTGTTGGCATGACAAAAGACCAATGGTAGCGCTCACCTAGTCTTCTCCAAAAAGCCTTTATCCAGATGTCCCAAACAATCAGAAAATGGGATTCATTGGAGAAAATGGCTTTACCACAGTCCTCAGCAGTCCAGTCTTTGTAACTTCTGAAGAATATTAGTCTCTCCCTGATGTTTTTGCGGGAGAGCCGTGGCTCCTTTGCTCAAACCTGACTGTTGCCATTTCTGAGCAAGCTCTGTAATGGTGGTGGCCCGATCCCGTAGCTGAAACAACTTTTCCTGCCCTGGTGCCTGTTTGGCATCAATTGAACCTCTCTTCCAACCATCCAGGGGTAATTTGGTGATAAAGAATGCTTTCCCAGCATGATGGAGCACCATGGGCAGGAAACTCTTCAGACCTTAATCCCATTGGGAACTTGTGGTCAAACCTCAAGAGGCGGCCGACAATCAGAAACCCACAAATTCTGACAAACACCAAGCATTGATTATGCAAGAATGGACGGCCATCAGTCAGGATTTGGTTCAGAAGTTGATCGACAGCATGCCAGGGAGAATTACAGAGGTCTTGAAAAAGAAGGGTCAACACTGCAAACATTGACCTATAGCATGTAATTCTCTTTTAATACTTGTGAAATGCTTCTAATTGTATGTCATTATACCATAAACACATCTGGCAACCACCTAAAAACCCTGAAGGAACAGACTTTATGAAAATGTATTCTCAAAACTTTTGTCCATAACTGTAGGCCAAGAGTCAATGCGCTTACCAAAAAAAGTTAAAATAATTAGTGCTAAAGGTATTGAAATCAATAAAACAACAAAGGTTTCAGAATTGATGCACCTGTTTACTTTTGATGAAGTAATGATTGCACACTTTCTCTAAATCATATCAACTTCATTTCACTTTTCAAATATTTGTTTGTCAGCTATACGATATATTTAACTGAAATTAGCTGATACAAACAACTAACGATTTATAGAGAAAAATCTTGAAAATGATCAGGGTGCCCAAACTTTTCCATACAATTGTATACGATGTTGTTTTTTGCATTGAATTACGACTGAAAACGTCGGCTTACATTCTGGGTCTGTACATACCCATTCTCAATGCTAGATGGAGCCAGATACCTTTAAAGCGAATGCAGAACACTGATGGTCAATTGAATAATTGATGCCTTTATTGTCATTATACAATTCTAAAAGACTTAAGTCCGCCATAGGACGACAGCGCTTCACGATTCTATCTCCAGAACAGATTAATGGCGCAACCCAGTGTTACGATTGTTGCGGGAAACAGAAGGGGAAACGAGGCGAGTAGCGTTAAGGAAACATCTTTAATCACTCAGAAGGGATCCTTACAAACAAAGAGGACTTGGCAAAACGGAAGCGATACCTTACCGGAAACATGAGGACAAGAGGTATTGAAGATAAAGGTAGCGGAGCTGCATGACTATTGAATCCACGCAGTGACATCCAGGAACATTGCTGGAATTGTGCAGGAGTTGGTAGGAGTACAAGGGCATGCCGAACGCATGCAAGAACGATCCGACAATGGTACTAGGTAGGACTCATTGATGTGTAAATACCAAAACAGGAAGTAATCAGCAGATTGACCGCAGCTGCTCATCCCTGACGGCATGCCAGGGGGGACAAATAGGCCGCTCCTGAAAGCCAGGGATTAATTACATTTGCTGAGAATCCAAAGCTGTTATTTTACACTTTTTTAAAATTTGTATCTAAAGTTTATATTTTGAAAAACTTTTTAAAACTAAACCAAAATTCCTGAAAATATACTCGTATTTTTACTTGTATAACATTGCAGTATTTTAAAGTGTATACAGCATTATTATTTAAATTTGACATTTTTAGTTTCTTGTTTGGAAACAAGGTTCACTTTTTCAAGTTTCACAAAAGTTCATTGAGAATTTTGGATTTATTGTTTTATTGATATAAAGAATTTTTATTTTCAATGAAAATTTTCTGATTCATGTCTGTATTTAGGCCCATTAAAGTGAAGTGGGTTGTCGTGAAATAACAATTTGTTCAGATAGACAAAAATGTGTTGAAAAAAAAAAAAAAAAAACAAGGGCATGTTGAACATATCTCCATGGTTTAGGGAGGCAAACTATTTAAAAAAAACACCAACGTACGTTAGATTTGACCCAATTTACATAACCCATTAAAAATTACAACTGGTGAAAGAATGTGGTTCAACCAAAACACTCCACTTACCTCAGGTTGTTTCAAACTAGGTGTGTGGTCCATCCTCTCTGCAGACACAAAATAGTCAATTTTATGGGACGGCGAGGAACAGAATAACTTTTCAGCTTGCAACAGCTCCTCAACACAGGGATGGAAGAGCTGAAACTGTGCCCGATCCACAGAGCTGAAGGCATACAGAGAATATACATGCATTTGTACCTCTATAATATTTGAGTGTTTGGTCTTCATACCAGGTAAACAGTCAAGTAAACGTAATAATATTTAATAAGAAAACGTAACAAACATTAAAAAAAATTAAAGATTACCTGTCCAGGTAAGTCTCCAAATCTTTAAAAGGGTAAAGTAAGTGCTTCACTTTGTTTGGGTAGCGAACTCTAGCCTCTTGCAGTGATGCTAACTTGTAAATTCTACGTTGTGATAAAATGGACATCTTTTTACCAAGTTGTAGCCAAGGAACAGGTCCCAGATAAATCATTTTCCCCTAAAGACCTGCACAAAGGGAAATCATTGTAGTTAGAATCATATGTTTAAAGCTTGATGTTAATGTTTGCGAAAAAACATTTTCGGAAAACCGATCTCGTGTTACCAATTTCGGCTCTAATCCGGATCGTCTTGGTCAGTGGTGGCAGACGAAAATGTCATCGTGGACTGCTAATAGTTATGCTCAAAGCATGATATGTGGACAAGCATTGCCCATTCACACGTCCGCATTTTATTGTCAGCCAACAATGTAGCCAGACGGTCAAGCAGTCAGAGCGACATCAGCAGAATTTTGAATTTTAGGGCTTACTGATTGGGCACCCCATCTATTTTGGAGAAAACTTTAGAATTTTTAGTGTGCGCTATATGCGTTGCTGTTACGACTGTCAGCCTGGATATACAATATTTTGTAGGTTGTGTTGTTTTTGTGTTTGGTTTGTTCTGCAGGTGCCTGGAGCTGTGGCTCCATCCCTGTGGCAGAGCCCTGCCCAGGCCAACACAGCTGTGACGACTTCCCAATCATCCCTCTATTGGGGTAGACCTGCCAACTGGCTTAATAATGTTTTGTTCATGTCGAGCCAATGTGGCCAAACTGGTTTTACAATTGTTTGTTAGGATAGTGGAATGTAGAATAGGCCAACTAGCTGGCCTTGCAATTGTTTGTTCGCACTACGAATTGTAAGATAGCTAACTAGCTGGCCTTGCAATAGTTTCCTTGTATTGTGGAATATGGCCCACTTTGGAACTGTTTGTTCGAAATGCGCAATATAAGATAGGCTGCGGCAGTTTGTGTGTGCTATAAAAATATTGTGTTTGTATACAACTTGAACCTGCTAATGTCTAACCATATTAGCCCAAAGTTTTGTTTACATAAGCTCTGTCCTACATCACTGTCTTAGAAATATTACCCTATAGTTCCTATATAAAGACTGAGCTAGTGTTCATTCAGAGAGAATTGCGAGCAAGGCAGGCTGTGAGAGGTTTACAGCTGTCGGAGCATTCTCCAACCATCCTGCACTCCGGTAATAAACCTATTTCCTATTTAAATTGATCTCACTCTTTCTTAACCTGCTCCTGAAGTTGTATTTTCAAACCTATTATACTTTGGAGCCGTGACCCGGATCCTAACAGCCAACAATTGCCGGAGCGACGACAGAGCACGACGACAGCATCCTCAATTGGAAGGATCAACCCGGCGGACGTTCCCTATAAGTTATAAGGATAGGTTTCTAAGTATCAGTATTTTTTTCAGAATTGTGATTGGTGTTGCAGGCTATCTTCTTTTGATTTTTACTGACTTTCGGTTAATTTTGCTTTTGGTAACACTTTTACAAAGGTAATTCAATTATCACAGTAGGGATGCCCAGAGGGAGGAATGCTTTCTTTGTTCCTGACTGTCGAGACAGGCAAAGGATGATCCCGAACTAGACAGGCATTTAGTTAACACTTTTACATTTATCCAAAATGCTTTGATATGCAATTGTCTAAATTGACCTGACCACGCATATAAGCCGCCCGCGCGTAATGAAAAAATGTTAACTTAATAATTACCAAGCCCCCCCCCCCCCCTATTCCCATTATCCACCTCCGCATTCATGGTTTTAATAGGGAGTACAAATATGTTACTTTGAAAGGAAAATCTTAAGAAAAATCAAGTGGTATTTCTGAGATACTGTATGAATAAAAAGTACATTATTAGGGTCATTATCATAAGGAAGGTAATGTGCCTGTCTTTGTAACGCCCACATTTTTAATCATTTGTTTAATCTGATTCGTTTGGGTGGGAGACCCGGAGTTCTGTATGGATCAATTTGTCAGGAATAAATCATCTGTGGATTAACTCGCTCAACCCTGGTCTGTTTCCTGCGATGATGAACACGCTCCGTTGTTAGACGGGATAAGACAGAGTTAAGGAATTGGAGTTAGGTGCTAAAATTATTAGTCTAACAGTTGAAAGAAAAATGTTATATTCTGGGAATCTTTTACCTCAACAAATGCTCACTTTGGGTGGAGGCAGAGAAAGCGGGAATCTCGCCTTTTATCGAGCCAATAAAGATTACTGGTCAAGGAACCTTCAATAATGTCTTGCTTATAACACTTGTATCACCAGATCTTTCAGAACAAAGAAAAAAACACCCCACAGTCTCTATGTGGCCGACGACTGACTAGTTTGCCTTTCGCCGAAGTCAGATGGGATAGGCTCCCGCAAATCTCCGCAACTCTTACGAGGATGCGAAGTACCGAAGTTGAATGAAATAATAAAAATTAAGAAATCGCCAACCAAAAAACGAGGGGTCGGGAGGTCATCATGTGGAGGCAACTGTATATTCACATGCTATATCAGTAATTAAAACTTTAAAAATTAAGTCATTACTCACGTATATGATGTCTGTATGGTGTCTAATATTTTAGTAAAACCAATTTGTATCATTAAACCCTTGCCTAATAGATCGTATCAAAATAAATAGCGTAGGGCAGTCAGAAAAACTTCGGTCCAAGCTCAAGTAAGTCCGTGAGAAACAAGAAGAAAAAAAACATTCTCAAAAAGTTCCCATCTGAGAAATGAGAAATATCTTGAGGATTTATTATTATTACTAGTATATTATTATTACTAGAAGTGTCATTGTTATTATTACCAGTATTATCATTATTTATTTTTACTACTATTATAAATATTATTATGCCCTCCCCCTCCCTGTTCTTCTGTGGTGAAATTCTTCTTCGGCACTGTTATGAATAGTGTAAACCAGGGGATGAACCAATCACGGTGAGGTATACGGCTCCAGAGGGCGGGACATTGGCTGGGCTGTCCAGTGCCTCGCTCACTCACTCATTCATTCTTCCAATCAGCTGGGCGGAGGGGAAGCCTTGAAGCCGATCACTCCGCTCGGCTCAGAGAGCTGCCGTAATCCAATACGATCTGAGAGCGAAAGTGCGCATGTGCCACAGACCCGCGCGACTGAAAGTTAAAAATTCAATCCGAGACTCATTCCAAGTGTAAACACATATTACAGCCCAAGAGATGTCTGTTTCAAAGCCTGCCGTGAAGAGAAAGGTCAGTGATGAGCACAGACAGATTCAAGAAAAGTGGGGAGTGCAATATTTCTTTGATGAGCACCGGGGCACACCGACGTGTCTCATTTGCACAGAAAAAGTAGCAGTGCATATGGAATACAATTTGTAACGCCATAATACTACGAGACATGCTGAGGAGTACAAAAAAATACCAGATGAGAGCCAACCAGGTTGACAGTCTTAAAACACGTCTTCTGAGGCAACAGGATTTCTTCAAGAAGGCTACCAAAGAAAGTAATGCAGCAGTCGAAGCTCGCTACGCCGTTTGTGAGCTGATTGCTAAAGCAAGAAATCCATTCACAGAAGGTGAATTCATCAAAAAGTGAGTGCATATTACAGGCTGCACATATTGTCTGTCCAGAAAAGAAAAGTCGGTTCAACCACACCAGCCTTTCTGCAAACACCGTGGTAGAGCGCATTTCTGACCTGTCAAGTGACATTTATGATCAACTGTATGAGAAAGCGCAATGTTTCACAGTGTATATTCAGTGGCTCTTGATGAGACCACAGACATCACAGACACTGCCCAGCCCGCAATATATGTCCGTGGTGTTGATGACATGTTTGAAGTGATGGAGGAGTTGCTCACAGTAATTCCAATGCATGGCCAGACCACCGCTAAGGAATTATTTCACCAGCTGTGTGATGCCATTGAGAATGCCGGTTTGCCATGGAAGAGCTTTGTTGGAATAACAACTGATGGAGCCCCATCAATGATTGGGAGGAAGAATGGGCCATGTGCCTTTTTGGGAGCAGATATTTGTGTGAGAGGTTCTTCTCCACCATGAACTTCAATAAGTCCAAGTATAGGTCCAGACCTGATGAGCATCTTCAAGCTCTATTGAGGGTCTTCACTGCTTCCTCCCTCTAGCCAAATGTGGCTCAGCTATGTGAGAAGAAGCGCTGCCAGGTCTCTAGGAGCAAGAAGTAAGAGAAGCTGTGTCCAGAATATTTCATGTTCAATGTTCCATTCAAGTTCAGAAAGTTAAAATTTAAAGAGCTGTTAATACAGACTTTTGAAACTTTTGAATATAAATAAATAGTTTTCGCTACTTAGCCAGCCACTGTATATCTACTGTATGCTCATTATTATTATTATTATTTTTATTACTGATTGTTTTATTTTTTATTCATCTTTAAGTTAATTTATTTAATTCATTATTTTTCATTAAAAAATAAAGATATTTGATAACGTTAGAATGTTTTATCAGGGCTTTTCTTGTGGAAATCCTGATGCGGCCCAGTCTCACCCAGACTCTGCCACTAGCGGCCCCCAGGTCAATTGAGTTTGAGACCCCTGGTGTAAACCGTAAGGTAACGCTATAATGCAGAAAAATCAGAGAATCGCTAAACCAATGGTGGATTGATAGGGCCTACAATGCCTTCTCTGCTGGCCTAAAAAAATATCTGAATCCCAGACTGATGTTAATTATTATATCTTGCCCATGAGTACTTATGAATTAATTCCAGTGTCTGTCAGTTTCTTTTCATTGCTTTTCTCCTGGTTGCGCTGCTTCCAGATGTGTATTTTCATATTTAGGCATTTAACCAATCACATTTCAGCCATTGTTTGTTGCCAGGTCAGAAATCTACCTGCTGGCCATCACAATCAGTTCAGCAGCATATTAAGCGTCGATAAAGCTGTTGCTTTAACCAATCAAATTTTGAGTTGGCTGAAGGATGAGAAGAAGTGGATATGGCTGCAGATTTACTGTCAAAGCCATTTTCAGGAAGGACTTTTCAAGAAACGATTCACATAATTAATCATCATTAGACAATTGTTAGGTTCATTAATAATTACCTTCGTCCGTAATTATCAATAACTGCAGGCAGACATCTTATTCAATTATTGACATTTAATTAAATAGAAATGGATAACAATGGGTAATACCGCCGAAGGGGAGAGTTTCAGCAAGTGTCTCCTTACAACTTCCGAACGTCTCCTCGAATAGACGTTTTCGTACGCCTCTTATTGCCATGAATCAAAACAATTTACAGAGTTGTTGATCATTCCATCACGTATGAGTAAAAACAACATCTGGGACTACAATAACAATCAAAGTATTTTACCAATAACAAAAACAGGAGACTAGACCTAACAACATTTAGATTAGAGTAATTATACAACTTCTTTGACCTAAGAATCATATAATATAATCATAATCATATAATGGTTACATACAGAAAAACCCGAAGTGTACGGTTACATAACGATAACAACATTCTTGTTATTGGCCGAATAGCCCTGGCCTCGTCACCAAGGGCCCACCAAATCTCAAGGACCCAGATTGGGTGGATTGTTTGTATAACCATCCTGGAACAGGCCGTCCAGGTTAAAGATGACTTGGCAATACTCGTGACCTCGCAACACTTTGAAAATAGAAAGAGAATGATTTAACGAAGAAATGAATTAATACAGAGAATAGAAAGAGAATGATTTAACAAAGAAATGAATTAATACAACTATTCTAATAGTAATACAGAATAAACCCAACAACAATCTTCTGATTTTTTTCTTGAAAGGAGAAATCAAACCAGTTAGGTCTAATAATATGAAACTAAGTTTAATGGTAAAGCAAAATATTCTTCATTACAAACAAATATATAATAATGTAAAACTAATAACCCTAACATTATTATTGATGCTTTTTAGATGTCACGCAGCTGTAGCTGCAGTAAAGGTTTTATAGCCATAAAATAGTTATTGAGGGGTGGATTGATTCAGACCTAGCAATACTGAAGGCATAAATGTGAAATGCACAGCCCACCACTGGGCCAAACACTGTCATTGTTGAAATTGTTAATCAGACCGTGATAAATATCTCGATGCGTGGCTGCTATTAAGCGGTCAGGGACTACGTGTTTTAGTAATATCTGCTAGCTGATCCAACTCAGCAACCTTAGTGGTAAATAGTCACAGGTGCAAATTATTTAGGTGTCGGTTTTTTCATACCCCATCTGCCGTCTAGATTAAGTCGCTGTTCCCATCCCCCAATTTATCTTAATTTGGAAACAAATCGGGCTGCTCATATACTAGTTGTGCCAGCTGTGCCTCTGCCACCATGGTTACGGCAACTGAAAGCATTTGCTTTGCAAGTTTTTATCAGTAGTTTCTTCAGAACTGGTATCACACAACAAAGCTTAAGGCATACAATAGGCTGTTAGGATTGGCTTGTTTACATTGCTTTCTCCCTGTGACTGGCTAATAGGGTTTGCAATTGTTACCTTGTATTGTGGAATGTGGCCAACTCACTTTGGAACTGTTCGTTCGAATCGCGCAATATAAGATAGGCTGCGGCAGTTTGTGTGAGCTATAAAAATAACGTGTTTGCATACAACTTAAACCTGCAAATGTCTAACCATATTAGCCCAACGTTTTGTTTACATAAACTCTGTCCTACATCACTGTCTTAGAAATATTACCCTGTGTTCCTATATAAAGACTGACCCAGTGTTCATTCAGAAAGAATTGCGAGGACGACAGACTGAGAGGTTCACAGCTGTTTGAGCATTCTCCAACCATCATGCAGTCCAGTAATAAACCTATTTCCTATTTAAATTGATCTCACTCTTTCTTAACCTGCTCCTGAAGTTGAATTTTCAGATCTATCATACTTTGTTGCCAAAACCCGGGACCCAACAGCCAACAATTGCGGAGTGACAACAGAGCACGACGACAGCATGCTCCATTGAAAGGGTCAACCCGACGGACGTTCCCTCGCCATTCCGGTGATGTGGTGACAGGTGCCCTTGAACTAGGGCACGTTCGGAACAAGAAAGATCATGAGTTCACCCTTTGATTTCTGTCTCCGTGAAGTGTGATATTTTGTATTATCACAGCGGTAGTATTAACAGTTTGTGGCCTGGGACCAACTCACGGTGAACATAATAGTTTTTTGGTATGTTCCCGTATGTGCCGTCATTTGAGCGCAGGCTCGAAAAAAACAAGAAGTAGATTCATCTGACAACGTGTTTCCACCTTAGTTGTTTGATAGGGCTGGTAACTTCACAGAGGACCGCTGCAGCTTTAGCCTTTGAGAAGGGAGTTCATATGACTCGTGACGCTCTAATTGCTGCTCAGATTGAGGATAGTACCCTAAACAAGTGTATTGAATATACCGCCCGAAGTTGCGAAGACCATGCCGATAGCTTATTATGTTAATGATGGACTGCTCATGCGTAGGTGGTCTCCGCAGAAGGAGGGTGACGATAGAAGGGACAAGGCCTGTCAAATAGTAGTGCCCAAACCATTTCGCCAGTCAGTACTGTCTTTGGCCCATGACAATTTCTGGGCTGGTCATTTAGGAATTACTAAAACCTATTTGCGCCTATCCAACCATTTTTTTGGCCAGGCCTTAAGAAAGATGTGTCCACATTTTGCCGCACTTGTCACGTGTCAAATGACTGGCAAGCCCAATCAAACAATCTCACCTGCTCCTTAACGTCCAATACCCATCATGGGGGAGCCCTTTGAACACATTCTAGTAGATTGTGTTGGTCCCCTTCCACAAACCAAATCTGGCAACCAATACTTGCTGACTGTCATGTGTATGGCCACACGCTATCCCAAAGCCATTCCGTTGCGAAAGATTACATATCCATCTGTAGTGAAGGCCCTGATCAAGTTTTTCTCTACCTTTGTCTTCCACGGATTGTGCAGACAGATCAAGGGACAAATTTCTTGTCGGGAATATTTGAGCAAGTGTTGCAGTCGCTCTCCATCAGCCACCGCGTTTATAGTGCATACCATCCGGAATCACAGGGCGCGTTAGAAAGACGGCATCAGACGGTAAAATCGGTTTTGCGAAAGTATTGTTTGGCTACCCTAAAAAAATTGGGATGAAGGAGTGTCCCTAGTAATGTTCGCTGTGCGTGGGGCAGTGCAAGAGTCTACGGGTTTTAGTCCCGCAGAGCTCGTTTTTGGTCACTTGGTAATAAGGCCATTATACGCACTAAAAGAGCAGATTGTTAGTAAAAAGCTCGCCAAAACTAATGTGCTGCAGACAGTATGTCAGTCGTTTTCGCGAGCGACTGTACAATGTGTGGGAGATGGCTACAGAAAATATCTCTTGTGCGCAGGAAGGAATGAAACTTCGATATGACAAAAAGGCAGTCCGGCGGCCATTACAGGCAGGCGATAAAGTGCTAGTTTTGTTGCCTGTACAAGGAGCCTCTCTACTGGCTCGATTTTCTGGTCCTTTCTCGATAAGTAAAAAGTTGAGTGAGACAGACTACCTGTTAAACACTCCCGACCGCATAAAACAGGCGAGATTGTGTCACGTGAACATGCTCAAGGAATATCATCAACGAGATGAAAGTGTTAAAGAACTGCCGGTTGTGCGCTGTACGCTGTCGCCCGTATCTGTCGCTATTACAGCGCCAGTACGTCCATGTGGCACAGAGATGCAGGGAGACGAGGATGGTTTGACGGTGTGTGAGATTCAAACACAATCTCCCCGGCTGTGCAATTCTGACATGTTACAAAACCTGTCCACATTAATGCAACATCTAAACAAACAGCAGGAGTCTGACGTGGTTCAGTTAGTTTCAGACTTCCCACCTTTATTTGGCGACGTTCTCACCCGCACTACCGTTTTGGAACATGAAGTTGATGTAGGCGGGGCACGTCCCATTAAACAGCAGCCGTACAGGGTTGATATTGAAAAGAGGAAACTAATGAAGGAAGAAGTTGCCTATCTGGTAGACAACAATCTAGCTCACCCTAGTTCCAAGTGTGTGGAGCTCTCCATGTTTACTAGTACCAAAGCCAGATTCTACTGTTCGGTTTTGTACCGACTATAGACAGGTGAACAAAATAACTGTTCCAATCTCATTTCCTATGCCAAGAGTAGACGACTGTATTGATACCATAGGATCTGCCAAATATGTATCAAAAATTGACCATGCTGATGCTAAAAGGGTATTGGCAAGTCGGTCTTGAGTCTAGAGCATCGAAAAAACAGTGCTTTTGTGACCCCAGATGCATTCAGGTAATATTCGGTAATGGCTTTTGGCATGCGTAACGCTCCAGCTACTTTTTAGGGGTTAGTCAGTCTCCCCCTGGGGTAAGATATACCAGGGAGTCGCAACTACCACAGCAGACGGGTTCGGTCAAGGATGAGTCCAGACAAACACTGCAAGTAGCCTTCAGTAGTATTTTATTTACAACAAAGTCCACAAAAACCTGGACTACAGGATAACATAGGGGAAGCAAGAGATATTAAAGTGGCACCGTCAAATAAACACGGTAAAAAACACCCTCCCAGACAGGTGTCCAAATGAACACCCATAAAAATAATAAAACAAAAAAGTATATACAGTGTTCCCTTGCTTATCGCGGTTGATGGGGAACGGGACCACCCGCGAGAAGTGCATTTCCGCGAAGTAGGGATTCCCCTTCCAAAATGCTTAATTTGAATTAAACTCCAAAAAAAACTTTTTTAAAACTTTATTTTTTTTATTTTTTTCCCCCTCTATACAGTACACCATATAGAATACGGGTAGAGAGAGTGAAATTCATGTTATGACAAAAAAAACTAAAATATGTTGTTTCAACGTAATTTTATTTTTTTTCCAAAAAAAATCTGCGAAGCTCTGCGTCCGCGTTAACTGAAGCGCGAAGTAGCGGCGGAACACTGTATATATGTGTACATGCGTGTATGTGCATGTATATGTATCTGTATATATATATCTGTATATGTATCTGTATGTGTATCTGTATCTGTGTGCGTGGGTGGTTGTGTGTGTGTATGTGTATGTATGTATGTATGTATATGTATGTATATATGTATATGTACGTATATATGTATATGTATGTATATATGTATATGTATGTATATATGTATATGTATGTATATATGTATATGTATGTATATATGTATATGTATGTATATATGTATATGTATGTATATGTATGTATATATGTATATGTATGTATATATGTATATGTATGTATATATGTATATGTATGTATATATGTATATGTATGTATATATGTATATGTATGTATATATGTATATGTATGTATATATGTATATCTGTGTGTATATGTATATATGTATGTGTATATGTATATATGTATGTGTATATGTATATATGTATGTGTATATGTATGTGTATATGTGTATATATGTATATGTATATATGTATATGTGTATATGTGTATATGTGTATGTGTATATGTGTATGTGTATATGAATGTGTATATGTGTATGTGTGTATGTGTGAATGTGTGTATGTGTGAATGTGTGTGTATGTGTATATGAATGTGTATATGTGTATGTGTGTATGTGTGTGTGTGTATGTGTGAATGTGTGTATGTGTGAATGTGTGTGTATGTGTATGTGTGTATGTGTGTATGTGTGTGTGTATGCGTGTATGCGTGTATGCGTGTATGTGTGTATATGTGTATATGTATATATGTATATATATACATATACATATACACACACTCAGACACTCACACACTCTCACATGCACTCTCAGGGTGGTATGGGTCCCCTATGATGTTCCTGGCTCTGCTGAGGTAACGAGGGCTGGCTATATCTTCCAGTGAGGGCAGAGAGCAGCCGACGATCCTCTGGGCAGTGTTTATCAGTTTCTGCATGGCCTTTTTGTCTGCCGCCGTGCTTCCAGCGTACCACACTGTGATGCATAATGCCAGGATGCTCTTTACAGTGGTTCTATAGAAGGTTATCAGAAGCTTGGTATTGTTAGGCGTTTAGTTTTAGCACCTGATTCCAATTCCTTAACTCTGTCTTATCCCGTATAACGATGGAGCGTGTTCAGCATTGGAGGAAACAGAACAGGCCAGAGTGGGTTAATCCACAGATAATTCATTCCTGACAAATTGATTTATACAGAGCTCCGGGTCCCCCTCCCAAGTAATAAGCCCGCTGACTGTTTCTATGCGCAGCGGAGGATGAGAATAACAGTGTCCCCACGCGAGTTTGGCCGGTTATTGTAATACAAAAATGAATATTCATTAGCTGATTAACAACATGATGTGAATTGATCCACGACTGTCTAAGAGGCTGTCTTTGTTCTGAATTCCCTTGTCCATTGTCCACGCATCTCCGTTGGCCTTGGAGATCCACACCGGTCGTCTCCTTATTTTGGCTGGCCTTGCACAGTTTGCCTCCTTTATCAGCCTGGACTGCCTCGGAGCTTCCTGTGAATCAACTTCAGAAGGATTTTGGACAAAGGGCCTGTTCTTTGTAAAGGCATCATTATAGGGCAACCTTGACAGTCTGTGTGATGCTGAGTTAAAAACAAGTGTTTAATCATACAACAGTAATATATAAAATGAAGCAGCTACAGTAAAATGAATGAGCAAAATATATCTTCATTCGATAATCATACAACAGCAATATATAGAAATGAAGCAGCTATAATAAAATGACTGAGTAAAATATATCATAGTCTATATTAGATTATATGGTTAAAATGTCATCGTCTTCAGTATCCAAGTTGTTTCTCCTAAGTACCCTGAGGAAATGCATCCAGGAAATGTTTTTATGTTTTGGGGTTTTTTGTAACTTGGATCTTGTTTTTGTATATTGTAGAACTCATTTGCATATTAAAGTGTTTTGTAACGTGAAAGATTCAGTAAGTAGAGGTGCCACTGCATAGTCAAAAATTCATAAGTGGTAACTATTGAATCAAACATTTTCAATGAAAATTTAAGTTTTCTAATGCACTTTTTTGAGTGTCAAATATTTTTCTTTGCATTCAAAATCTTTAGTTTATATCATTGAAAGACTTTGATTTAGGTGATTACAGTGGGACCTCAGTTAATGGGGACCGGGACCACCCAGTGTTAAGTGAATTTCCGCGAAGTAGGGGTGCCCCTTCAAAAATGCCTTTTTTTCACCCCCCCTGCATACAGTACACCATATAGAATACGGGTAGAGAGAGTGAAATTCATGTTATAACACAAAAAAACTGTAAAATATGTTGTCTGTTTACAATAAAAAATTGAGGGTCGAGAACACTGTTCTATTGAACAATTTACTGTATTAAAATAGACCTCCATAAAACCTGAAACTGTTTTAAAATAGACCTCCATAAAACCTGAAACTGTTTTAAAATAGACCTCCATAAAACCTGAAACTGTTTTAAAATAGACCTCCAGAAAACGTCAGTGTATTAAAATAGACCTCCAGAAAACGTCTGTGTATTAAAATAGACCTCCAGAAAACGTCAAAATGTATTAAAATAGACCTCCAGAAAACGTCAAAATGTATTAAAATAGACCTCGGGAAAACGTCAAAGTGTATTAAAATAGACCTCCATAAAACGTCAAAGTGTATTAAAATAGACCACTATAAGACGTGAAAGTGTATTTAAAGTCAAACGGCGGTGTCTCATAAAAATAAGTCCGACGTGGTGCACGGTCCCCTGATCGGCTCGAAGCGAAAGCCCCGGTTTTTGAACATTTTCTAAGTCAAACGGCGGGGCGTCAGAATGGTTCAGTCCGAAGCATGCACTATCCTCGGATAGGCTCGGAGCAAAAGCCCCGCTGATTTTCCTGGTTCTCAGAAAAAGAGGATGAAAAAAAGACTATGTCAAACGGTGGTGTCTCATAAAAATAAGTCCGAAGATGCACTATCCTCGGATAGGCACGGGCAAATGTCCCGGTGAATTTCCTGGTTCTCGAAAATTTTCTATGTCCAAAAAAATATTCTAAGTCCGAAATTTTTTCTAAGTCAAACGGCGGGACGTCAGAATGGTTCAGTCCGAAGCATGCACTATCCTCGGATAGGCTCGGGCAAAAGTGTGGTCTTTTGTGTCTGTGTGCCCTAAGGTGGTCTGGAGACCAGTCTAGGGTGTTGACTGCCTTTCACCTGAAGTCAACTGGTTTAGGCTACAGCAACCCCCAAAACCCCTTCGAGGGTGTGCGGTATGGAAGATGAATGAAAGAAATAATTGTTTTGATCAAAACATCTTCTAAAAAATGTATTCCAGGGCATCTTTTGAGTCTCAAATATATTTTTAAATGTGAACACATTTTCTTTGAAGTTTTTTTTTCTTATGGTGAGGGTTTGTTTCATTGAAAATATTTTTTTATTGATGCAACTTTTTTAAATTGAAAAATAAAGAAGAAAGATAGAAAGGACAAATCTACCAAAAACGGCATTCTTCTATGTTTCCCCCTCTTTATTAGATGATTTTCTCCAACAACAAAAATCCTATGAACGTGCATTCGCAGTGATGATCATCTTTACCAGAGCACATGAAGGCAGCGTAGCATCCTTACGAGGACAGATTGCGTTAGTGAGGTGGCTAACAGTGCGCTGGCGAAGCTAAGTCTAAACAGGTGGGCCACATGTGACGTATTTAGTTCAATTTAACCAGGTCGTGGGCATGGAATCCAGCACACTGACTCCACGCGTGTGCTCGAAGGGCCTTTGGCGTTAGCCCAAAAACTGATAGCATTAGCCTAACGGCCAAAACGCATTTAGAACCTACGTTTTTGGACTACGGGAGGGCCCTGTCAAAGTGGATAGTCGTCGCCAGGGTAACCGAGGACGCCTCGTCTTTTTGTGGAATCTTCTGGTGAGAATCACGAGCCGACACCAGACTGTCGAAAGTTTCTCGGGATGACGTGGCGATTTTACCAGTCGAATGCGTCAACATGACTGATGACGAAGAAGTTTCGGTCCACTTGGCAGCCAAATCGCTGTCCGATTCCTACGTCCGTCTGCGCTACCTGGACACTTCGGCGCTGGTGTGGCGTCAACAGCAGGAGGCGGCTGCGAGCGCGCCCCCGTGTCCATCTTCTTACCTCAGCCGGAGTCATTCAGCTTGGTACAGCAGCAACGGGAACGGTGCTGTTGTGGTGCCTAATAAGAGTGTCGTCGATGTCTGCCGCGGACGCTCCAGAATCTGTGTTCTCATGTAGCGCCGTGGGGTGGACACGCATCATTAAAGTCAATGCATTTACATTCAAATTAGGTCATAATTATTTTATTTAAATAGTTAGATGTCCAAGTTCCAATAACCAGGTTTTTATTATTATTATTTAAATCAAGCGGAGAATAATTCTTTTTAATGTGATTACAGTACTCTAAGTAGTTAGATTTTTTTATTCATATATTATATTTAGCTATTAATACATTGCAGTATTTTCATATACCGTTAACTATTGTGGGATGTTCTTTTCTTTGTTCTGAAAGATCTGGTGAAACGTGTTAACAAAAAATACATGCAAGACATGACAAGTTTTCTTTATTGGCACGAGAAAAAGCGAGATTCTCGTTCTGACTCCATTTCTTAATGCCTTCATTGTCTCCACCCAAAGTGGGCGTTAACCAAACATTTGTTGAAGATGTCTAGACTCTAGACAAGCCAGGAATGACCAAATTTGTAAAAGCTTCACAACTGCCAGAACAATTAAATTGTTTATACAATAAACAGTTACCCGATTTTTTTCACACATCGTCATGAAGCCTTTGCCCAGAGACAATCATCAAATAGTGTCTATCACTTTGGTATACAAACATTTAAGTTAATTTTTATAGCAAACAATTCATAGCAGGCATCCTGCTTGAACAGAGGAAACTGCAACAAAACTTAAAATAAAAATTAACACATCAAAACTTGTAATTCTGATGTACACACGAAATGAAAAATATACTTTACACACTACTTCATCATGGTAACAAAAAACTAGAAAGAAGTTATGAAAATCAAATCCTCTTCGACAGAATACTGCCTCCACGAGACTTCCAAACCTTCATTTGTCACCTACACGTGAGTCTATAGCTCCACCGACTACCATTCAACCGAACCCCAAATGTGGCATTTTATCTTTCGATTCCAAAAGGGGAATTGAAGGGGGTATGTAAAGACATAAGAATGTTCAGTTAAAGCAAGTATACTGTAAAAGGACGTGTTGTTCAAAACTCAGCTTGACCTCAGTAGAGGTATGTTGGAAATAGAAATTGAACAAAAATGTACAGGTTCCCCAAAATGCAAGAGACTGACCCTTATGTCCTCTAAAACCAAGAGGACCAAGAGGAACTTAACAAGTGCCTCAAAAAATGTCCCAAAATTAAAATGAAGTGACCAACGAGCAGTAAGTGATGTACACATGATATCTAATTAAGAGTAAATTGCCCAGATTACAGGAAGTGAAAAAAACAAGGGGAAAGTAGCTATTTATCCTCCAAATTAACAGGTGACCAAAAAAGATGCAAAATTAACAGGTGGCTGAAAAGGATGCAAAATTAACAGGTGACCGAAAAGGATGCAAAATTAACAGGTGACCGAAAAAGATGCAAAATTAACAGGAGGTGACCGAAAATCAAATTGACATGACCCATAGGAGAGTATATGCATCCATAGCATCTCCATGCAATTTCTGCAGAAATTGCTTTTTCTAAATGTTGGTTAAAAGCGCTGTCCGTCCACAAGGTGCATGACATTCCGGAGACTCTCGCCATCGGTGCAAGATATCCCAGGAGCGCCTCCATTTGAGTGCTCGCAGTCCATCAGCCGATAGCTCCGGGCTCCCATATGTCAGAGGGCGGAAGGCGCAATAGGACAAGAAGGCACACGCCAGCACTGCACACGCGCACACCAGCAACATGAGGCGGTGCTGGTCCTTGCTGAAACACACACGAGGCGGCGTCAATGGATTCACAGCGGATGATTTTATTTCAGATCACGCGATGGCTTCTCATGCAGTCATGGTAATTGACAATGAGGAAGAAGTAACTCAATTTTCTTCTCATTCATGTAACCTCTGCTGTAACTAGCATCCCCTCAATAAATTGTTGACAGAATATTAAGGTAAAAAAAAAAAACAATTAGGCCTACAAGATTAAAAGATGTATTTCTAGAGATTGCGCAGTCACGCAGCAGCCGGTGGCAGTTGCTCTATCCACTCATTTGTTTGTGTTTCACAGCCTTTCTATCTTTTATTTATTACATTTTAATATTTCTAAATACATTCTTTTTTACTTTACTTAGTACTTTTTTCTTTTTACTTTAATGTTTTTACAACTTTCTTTGTTCTGTCAGCCTG
Organism: Stigmatopora nigra; assembly: GCF_051989575.1. NCBI lineage: Eukaryota > Metazoa > Chordata > Actinopteri > Syngnathiformes > Syngnathidae > Stigmatopora > Stigmatopora nigra. The sequence continues at coordinate 10,879,287 of NC_135523.1, forward strand.
GCTTCTTTCTACTACTTCTTTTTTGGAACCATTCAGTAATGCCTACACTGTCATACATATGGGACTAGCTGTGAACAATACGCAGCAGAAGGAGCAACACCTCAATGCTGCTGGAAATTCGGGGCAGGACAAAAGTGCCAGGAGAAGAGGCGACGCTTCAGACCAATCATTCCATTATGGAATAAGATGGAAGAGCTGCCGGCGCTTATCAGGCCGGAAACGGAGTCGAGGGGTTCTACTCTGCTACTGTTGATCTTCAGCTCCAGACTACTGAGGAACTGCGCAGATAAGTTTTGACGAGTGCTATTTTCAACCTTGGCCACAGTCTGCAGAAGTTCCCCATCTTGTAGAAGCCTTCCTATGTGTGGTTTCAGTTTTATCCAACTCTACAATGTATATTTCATGAGTCTGTTTCCTTTTTTGCTACAGCAACTAAGATTGCGCCACTCATGTTGCAGCCGGTAGCGGTAGCTCCGTCTGCCTTCTCGTTTTGTGTTTTTGCAGCTATTCTGTCTTTATGATTTGATTTAATTATTCTTAATGATCCCATATACTTTTCTTTGCTTTTTAATACGTGCTTTTGCTTTGTTGTTCTGCGACCTTTGCGACTCGGCCCCACGCGTCGCGTGGCTTGGTTTCCTTTTATCTATTTATGTCTAAAATGCCTTTACTATATCTGCCTTATCACACCCTCGCTACTGTGACAATGAAATTTCCTGAATACGGGATGAATAAAGTTATCCAATCTAATCCGATTAAGGCTCTTATGGATGGATAACTTTATTCATCCCATATTCGGGAAATTTCATTGTGGCAGTAGCAAGAGGGTGATAAGACAGAACAGCAAAGCAAAAGCACATAGTACAAAGCAAATCAAAGTAAATGGAATCATCAAATCTTTAAGAGATAAAAGCAGCAAAAACACAAAACGATCAAGAGTGGACGGAGCTATCGCCACCACCGGCTGCCGCTTAAACAGCGCCATCTTGGTTGCGGGCTAAAACAGATACAGACTCAAAAAGACGTTGTAAAGTTGGACAAAAACTGGAACCACACCTAGGAAATCTTCCACAAGATAGGGAACTTCTGCAGACTGTGACCGTGGTAGAGAATATGCAGAGTCACTGTTCTAAGTTTATCCGCACAGTTCCTCAGTAGTCTGCAGCTGAAGACAACAGTAGCCAAATAGAGCCCCTCGACTCTGTTGCTGGTAAACGCCAACAGCACTTCCATCTTATCCCAGGATGGAATGGTTGGTCAGAAGCGTTGCCTCTTCTCCCGGCCCCTTTGTCCAGCTCCGAATCTCCGGCGACACCGAGGTGTTGCTCCTTCTGCTGTGTATAGTAACAGCTAGTCCCATGTGTGTGACAGCGTAGGCATGGCTGAATGGTTAAAAAAGGAAGTATCAGAAAGAAGCCAGGCTAACAGAACAGAAAGTTGTAAAAACATTAAAGTAAAAAATATGAAGTACAAAGTAAAGTAAAAAGGAATGTATTAAGAAATATTACAATGTAATTTAAAAAAAGATAGAAGGGCTGTAAAACACGAAAAACAAATAAGGGTGGATAGAGCTACTGCCACTGGCCTTCGCGTGACAGCGCACTCTTTAAGTGAGATTAGAAATGATGAAACAATTATACATTAAAAATTATCTTTTATATCATGAGATTAAAGACATGATAAAAATGTTGACAAAATATGAAAATAAATTCCTTAATTGTAATATTACTACATTAGTTTTTATTTCATATTTTAAAGACCTCATCACAGATTTTTTATCATTGAGCTTGTCAAAGAGCATTCCAAGAAATGACGCCGTCAGCTTTCTGGAAAAAAAAAAGAGTGCCAGCATGTGCATGCCTCAACGGAAAAGGAGTTATGTAGAAAAGTTTTGTTGTTTTTTTTATAATGGAATACAAACGTGAAAGTGGGTCCCAGAAACATAAGATTGCACTGTACAAAATCAAACCAGAGGTGAGAACACCATAACTTGGCCCCCACGACTCAGAGAAATACCTGGCCACGTAATATGGGGCCTTGTAAAATTACAGTGAGAAAATTATGAGGTTAAGATTATTCCGATTAAGATAGAAAATATAACACACTATCTTACTAAAATAAAGTCAATGTATGTAATGAGATTAAAGTCGTCAACGTATTTTACATTATTTGAACTTAAAGTTGTTTGGAAGGCGTTGTAGCGCCACGCTATAGCTATAATGTGAGCACAGTTAAACATACCTGAGCACATGTGTGTGCAAGTGCTCCAGCAAGACGGGGCCCAGAAGGTGCAGGAAAACCAGCGCTGGCAGGTAGTGGTACAGGAACAGCCGCTTGTCCGTCAGCACAAAGGGAGCAAAATTAAACAGCCAACCACCCACACACATCATGCCCACACTCACAAAACGCTCCCAAATGTCTTTGTGCGTAGATGGCCAAACATAGAAAAAGAAAGAAAAAAAAAGAGCAATAGTATATAACAGGAAAAAAGTTGTGATATTACATTGAAATATATCTAATATGATATTATAATAGCATAAGATTAAAGTCGTAATATTGTGGAATTGGATCTGATGAATTCATTATGCATTACAGTAATCCCTCGCTACTTCGCGCTTCAGCTATTGCGGACTCAGAGCTTCGTGGATTTTTTTCAGGAAAAAATAAATAAAAAAATTAAAGATATTAAATTAAAATTATAAATTACATCGTCTTGTGGTGTGGAAACAAAATATTCAATTAGAATGAGTAATTTCATCATTTTATAAATTATAAACACAAAAATGCACGTATGCGCAAAGAATCATGGGGGATCACGGCCGCATCACGGGCATAAACACAAGCTGATTGGCCAGCTGAATGCTCACTGAATATACTCGACTCCCCATTGGCCCATTCACCACGGATGACCATTCTCAGTCCACGCCTATCTCGTGCTATACAGTACGCTTCTCGCCAAGTTAAGCGTAAAAGTTTTGTGAAGCCCTTCGTGATGCCTCCCAAACACTCCATGCACTGGTTATTTGGATCCGTGATTGTAGGGCGAAGCAAATCAGCCTGGACGGAAACTTAATCTGAAGTAAGGCTAAATCTTTGTTTGACGCCATGATGTATGCGAGTGGTGACGACGACGTCAACGTTCTGGACGAGGAAGAAGACGTCGACGAAGTTGATCCTGTGCCCGGTGCTTCAAGCCAGACTAACCCACGACCACGTACGGCTTTCGCCGCCAGCAAGGGCTGGCTTGAGAGGTTTAAGCGGCGAGTCCGGACTAAGGAATGTGTCGCTGCATGGAGATGCAACCCCTGCAGACGGAGCAGCAGCGAGGCGTTATGTTGAGGATGTGTTTCCGGGAATGATAGAAGAAAAGGGCTATGCCCCGGAGCAAGTCTTTAATATGGATGAAACAGGACTGTACTGGAAGAGGATGCTGTCCCGAACATTTCTTTTCAAGGACGAACTTCAGAAGACAGGTTTCAAAGCCCACAAGGATCGAGTGACTCTGCTATGATGTTTTTGAATTTGAGTTTTTTGAATAAACAAATTACATTTATTACATTTGCAGTTTTTACTGTATTCTATTTGTTTGTATGCAACAACATAACACCTGCATTCTAATGTGAAATAAAACACCTGAATGAACAGCATATTAGCCTGGTGGTGGTTTTGTGCACGTGTTATACATTTCTATAAGCGTTTTTGATGGCGCCCGCCTACTTCGCGGAATCCACTCATTGGGGGGGGGGGGGGGGGGGGTCCCGGTCCCCATTAACCGCAATGAGCGAGGGATTACTGGATAATATAGAGACATGCATGGACGCAGCTCAAACTCGGTTGTGCAAGCCCCCACAATTCCACAAAACATCCTTTGTTTGCATAGCAACTGTCATGATTTCTCCTCGTGTGTGTGAAGCCGAAAACCCAGGATGCGATTCAGAGAAAAAGGGTGACAGTGCTGCTGCAAAACTCAGGCTTTTAATGACTAAAGTTCAAATATTAAAATAACCAGGGGAAGACACAACACCAATAAAGAAGAGAAAACATAACTTACGAGTAACTGGGCAAACATGAGGTAGTCAAGATAACATGGCACACAGGAACGGGAATACGGGAGTACACGAATAACAATTCCAAAATGACGTCACAAAACAGTCCCGTTAAATAGATGTCACACAAAGTAATGATAAACACGAAACAGGTGGTTTTTGGGAGGAATGGAAAACCAGGAGGGACACGAGGTGGGACATACAAATCACTAAGACAGCACACACACAAGGAGAGCATCCACATACCTCTACCTGACAACCCGACAAAACGTGACAGCAACGAACGGATTAACCTGCCAAGGAAAGTTCTAGAAGCGATGTGCATTCGCCAAAACGATGACGATAGTGTGCAAGTGTTTCCTGTTTTCGTTGATAACGGGCCTATAAAGGGTGCGAGCTTAGGCGATAAAGTAGTTCCTGCCTCCTGTATGAACCAGAACGTGTATTGTGCATTTTATTCATCTCCAATTATTGGCATTATCGGCACTGGGAGTCAAAGGGAGCAGGCGGTGAATGCTGTTTGCTCCATGGGCACCGTATTACGAATCTACGACAGTGAAGGAAAAGGTAAGATTTCTTACCATTTTATTGGCCATACGATGTATGCGTAAGTGGCTGTAGTTCTAATAATAATAATTATAATTGTAACTTCCCAGATTATAAGGAGCTGTGTTGAAAAACATACACAGCACTTATGCACACTTCAGCTTAAACTTTCTGAGTCACGCGTGTGTGGGGAGAGTGCAAGTGTGTGTATGTGTGCGTGTCCCTCTCTGTCTTCTTTGCCAGTCGACAGGCAGAGAAGAATTAAGGCGTTTAACATAAACGTGCCAAAATATATATATGCTTAGGACTGTGTGGTAAATAGTTTGAAAAACGTACTGTTAGAACTCCTTGTAGAAACAATGTTATTTGAGAGGACGTGTGTTAGGGTCATTAGTCTCACATTTATTATCAATTTGCTTGCAACAAAGAATGCTTTGCTTTACTCAGCTTATTAACATTAAAAAGTCATTTTTAGTACATCTGTTTGCAACCGTGATAAATAACGGGAAAGTCACTCCCCCCCTGGTATTGGACTTCTCAAAACTAATGTGTGCACACCAAAACGCTGAGCTCCTTTGGGATGGTATGGAGGACTTACAATTGTTTTAAGAAACAATGACTTCTGAAAGTGGTTCACATCAAACTCCTTTGGGAAAATGCAGAGGACTTTCAATTGTTATGAATCTGGTGGGGCCTTTCATGGTATGAAACAAGTGCTGGAGTTATGGTCAAAGATAGCACTTCCTTATTATGATATAAAACCTCTGAATAATGCTTTAATTGGATGGATTGTCTAAGAATAAACGGAATGGAAAAAACTCAAACGGAATACGAGATACATTATTTAGAGGCCAAACTATTGCCACCTCAATTCTGCGTACAAACAGCTAAACTGATAGCATTAACGTTGTTGTATAGCTTAATGCAAAAAAGTAGAGGTACATTTTTTTATAAACGGCTAATATACTTGTGTGGGGGTGTCAGGAGTGGTTCGGTTGCCCCTCCTGGCGTGATGTCATTATTGTTATCAGCTGATGCAATTATGTGATGTTTTCCTTGGCTATTTAAGGATTATGGGTTGTGTTGATCGTTGTCGGATCGACTGATTTGTTCCTCGTTGTCATGCTTACGTCACTTGACGCCACGCTGCATCGTGGGATATCATGTTTCAGTTCTGTCATAGTAAGTTCTTTTAAGCCCAAGTTGTTTATGTTACGTTTTTGCCAGTTAATTAAATCAGGATCAAATGCAACGGAACGGCCTCCCTTTTTCCTTCGGGGTCTCCGCATCTGGCTAAACCTTCCCCCGGTCGCGTCGCGCTACGTGACGTGATCATAACAGGGGGTGTGTGTTTCAATGTCTCACAACTTTTCCGTTATTGCATTATTGGCAAACATGGCAGTCGGTCATGCTGGCTGACTAGGACGACGAACGGCGGCAATTGAACTTCCAAAACAAATTTCTATTTGTAGACGTGTGGCACGTGAATCTAATACATTAATTACCTAGTCCCTTCTGGAATGATTATTGCTGATAGGGCAGCAAAAGGGGGTGAGCTACCAAGAAGCCCCACGGAGGATGGTGGTTTCCAGCTGTGATGAAAATGTACGGGCCACTGATGTATGGGTAAACGACCCAAATTGAAAGACTAGTGATTAGCGATCCGGATCCAGACCTTCCAGAGTGTGGAGTATTCCTGGTGTCCTCGAGAACTGGGTTTTCTCCGGGTACTCCAGTTTACTCCCACAAACCAAAATTATGGATGCTAGACTGGTTGAACACTAAATTCCCATGATCTTTTGTTCTTGATTGGCTGGCCACCAAGATTTAATATATTACTCAAGTATTAAGGTGGAAAAGGATTTGGAAATTCAAAATTGATTTCTGAAATCGCCAATAAGCCTTTTGGGGATGGCGGAGGCAGATTAGGACAAAAACAAAAAGAAAGAAAAATAATTTCCCCAAATGAAATTTTTGACGGGAATGCAGCAGTAGTACTCCACGTGTAAAACTTAACGTGGAGAAACAAATAATCTGCTCTGTGAAATGGGAAATTTGGGAGCACTGAGTAAAAGACAAAAACAAAAAACAAATTAGTACATCAGCTGACTTGAGTCATGGGAAGTCCTATGTTTCAACAGGGAGGATGGTGGCCTTGGTACGGTGCCACTACACAACTCATAGGGTTAAGTTGGTTGCAGAGCATGCTTAACCTGTGCTCGGCATATCAGTGCACAATTTGAAATTCCAAAGAACCATTGATTTATAGTGATAATGGCATCCAAATTGTGTTAACAAAATAATTGGCTGGATGGACAGAAGGTTCCATCTCTCGTTATATCACTGCCTCGATAATGAGTTCAACAGGACAACAACATTTGGAAATCCTATTTTGTAGACCATACAAAACGCCATGATTCACTGCACGATTGGAACTGGATGGTGAGGCTAATCTGGATGACTACATAAAAAGAAAAATCTTTAAGGAAACGCATTGAATTTGGGTTAGTAAAAGGAGACTGTGCTTCTCAACAGGAAACGGTCTGGTACAAAGGTGGTGCCAGGAGCCTGGGTGCTCAACCTGCAGAATAAAGATGAAGCACTAGTACGCCGAGAGGGGATGTGGAGCCACCTTTTGCACCGTAAGAGGGTTCTCTCAGTTGAAACGTTTGAGGAGACGGGTAAAATAAACTTTCTGACCTAATAAAATGCGGCAACCACTCCAATATTGATTGGAAAGATTATTGCTCAGGGAGCAAAGCCATTAACCACAGAGAACTCTTTATATTGGTTTTATCCTGACCAGACGATTCGCCGAAATAGATTTCGCCGACGGATGTCTGGCCAAGGGGGCGTTTGGCCGAATGGAGTTAGCCGACCTAAAAGCCAGCCGACAGACGTTGCGCCGACGAGCTCACCCCGCCCCCGATCTTGCGTGTGTACATATTTTTCTACCACGGTCCGCGTGCCATTTACTTCCCTCACTGATAACATTCATTTAGAATAACAAGGGCATTTATTCTCGGCCAAACACACGCAGAACTGTACGTGACAGAAGAAAAAAAGTAGTTCTAATGAAATTGTAAATCCAGGAATCCTACTCCAGAAAATTTTAGACACATTCCCCGTGCAAAATGACCCACCAGAACCGAGTGGCCGCGCTTTTAATACACACCCGTACACACACACTTTTCCACCTGGTGGACAAATAATTTTACTGCAATTGGGTCCGGCACCGGGTCAAAAGTGCACTTTTTACCGGGAAATCAAGCACGGTTATAGTCTCTAAAAATCGCCAGTATTTTTATTTATGCTGCGATATTTATATTTATTCATTTAATGCAGTTTTGGGCTAGATTTAAAGCCAATTTAGTGTAATTTGGTGTGTCTATTGCTGTGTTTTTAATGGGGAAATGACTCCGGTCGGTTCGATTGTCTGAAAAGCTCCAGTATTTGTACTTAATCATAAATGTCGTTTTCTGCGTGATTTTAGCACATTTTAGCGCATTTGGGGGATTTTCGCCATTGACTTCCATGGCTGTCTTTTACCGAAAAATTTGCTCCCTTGGCCCCGCTGAGTGTCTGAAAAGCTCCAGTCTTTGTATTTAAGCCCCAGGATTTGCTGTTTTCGGCTGGATTTGCTCGCATATAAACCACATAAAAACCACCCATAAAATTGCCTTAAAATTGTTGAATTTTACAATTTCTTACGTACAAGCTGCCCCCTGATTCACAATTTTTCTCTCCATATTTATGATTTCATTAGGGAGTGCAAATGTGTTACTTTGAAGAGAAAATTCTAAGAAAAATCATTGCATGTGGTATTTCTGAGATAATGTATGAATCAAAAGCATATTATTAGGGTCAATATCATAAGTTGGTATGTCTGTCTTTGCAAATGCAAATTATTATAATCACTCAATTTGAAAATTAAAGTATATCGTGTTGAGAACCTGATACCTTATAATGACAGAAATTACAGAAGTTAAAACAACAACAAAAATCAAAGTGTAATTTTGTTTTACAGTGTTCCCTCGCTACTTCGCGCTTCAGCTATCGCGGACTCAGAGCTTCGCAGATTTTTTTCAGGAAAAAAAATAATTAAAAAATGTTAAGATATTAAGTTAAAATTATAAATTACATCATTTTACAAGAGGTGGAAACAAAATATTCAATAGGAATTAGTAATTGCATCAAAAAAGGCCAAAGAAATGGTCAATAACATGGTGAGAGTTCAGGAATCGCATTGATGACGTCATGGCTGTTTCCAGGCGCATCTTCACCGCCAAAAAAAACAATGTTCACAACTCCCAATAACGATGTTTCTTACGTGCAAAAAACTGCAGAAGATCCTCCATCCGGACTACTATGATGTTTTTGCTTTTGTGCACGTGTTACACGCTTCTTTAAGCATTTTTGAAGGGGCACCCCTACTTCGCGGAAATGCACTTATTGCGGAGGGTCCCGGTCCCCATTAACCGCGATAAGCGAGGGAACACTGTATTTCAAAATCAAGGCTACTCGCGTCTGGCCATTCAGAGCACGTTTAACTAGATAAGACAGGAGCGCCCTAGGTAAGATTGCAATGCCCCTGGGGGAGCAGTGACTGGCTCAAGGGAGTTTTTTTCACATTTTATGCGAGACAAACTGAAGAAGAAATGACCGTATCGGCCGCATTGACTTGCGTTATGGCGTTTCATCTTTGTCACCTTGCAGTTTTGTGCATGTCGTCTTTTTACGCGAATATAAGCCAAACCCTCAATAGAGTCAACATTTTTTTTGTACGACAAATGCAGCTTATATGTGAGTGAATACGATAGATAGACGGACAGATAGATAAATAAATTATGGTTTCTCATACTATGACTTTAATCTCATAATATTATGGCTATATTGTTGTTATATTACATGGAGGATGTGTTTTGCATTGTTTTACTGCGTGTGGGTGTGTACCATCAGTTAAATCGATGATGCCCCGTCTCCTCCTTAACAGGTAGATGGCCGCCAAGATGAGATAGGTCAACAGGCTAAGCTTGGCTACGCCCCACAAGAGAGGATTCCCAATTAGATGGATCTGAGCCTGAAGCACATTTAAAAAAAAAATGAATTTGCAGGCTGCCACATGCTGCTGTTGACTGTGACAGGATTGCAGACAATATAGAATAGAGTTGTTCAGACTATAGCACGTGGGCCAACTTTGATCTAGAGCACATTTTACAGGCCTGCAGCAAATAATGAAAAATACAGCGTGTTGTGCGCTTGTGAGCTTTAAGACTATATAAATCTAGTCACTTAAACAATGCCTCCCAGTTAGTCATGTTGAAACCATTAGAGGAACTTGTGGATTTTCAGTTTTTCTACAAATATGTGCTTTAAAAATAGTCCAATATGAGTGACCCAAAGTCATAGGAAAGTGGCCTGTAAAAAAGCGATACTAAATGTCTTAATCAACAGGATGTGATTCGAAAGGTTACTTTGCTTCAGTTCGTGTCCATTTTGAGGCATTTGTGGGGTCACTTTTGGCACACTTTCTTTTCTGTTAATTTTATTACTTGTGTATTTGGGTGACTTTCTATTAGTTCTAGGTTGTTGTGCGTCACATGCTATGCATTTAGGGGCATTTCCAGGTTTTTTCTTTCATATGTGACCAATTCTTGTTAAATATGGGTTTTCGGGGTAACTCCTTGTTGATTTTTGGTCAGTTCCTATTGGTTCTAAGGTAGTAGCTGGTCTAGAGTTTTTGTCTCTTCAGGTTAATTTAAGAGCATTTACGGTCACTTTTTGTCATTTCATGTTAATTTTAGAGTCACTCCAGTCAATTTATGTTTATTTTACAGTATTTCAGCCACTTCCTGTCATTTTCTGGTCACTTCTTTTTGCTTCTAATGTGCATTTCCTTATTCGCCCCACCAAGTCAGAATGGATTGAACCTCTATTGCCATAAACTGCAGCCAATTAATTTGAAATGGAAAAAAAGGCTAATTATTGTTTCCGGAAGTGGTATCTTTCGTGAAAAAAAAACAAATCAGACTCCTCTTTTGACCAAACATTGTCCCAAATAAGTGTGTGTGTGCGTCTCACATTAGTACAGGGGTGGAGCCAGTAGACGATGTTGCTGTCCATGGTGAGCCATTCTAATGGTGTGGAGCTATATTTGTGCTCAACATCTTCCTGTTTGACCGTCAGCATCCTCCACTGGGGACAACATAACACGACAGTCGTTTGACTTCAGCTAGCGACCTATCCACGCCCCAACTCAGGCGCCGCCACACCTGAAGCTCGATGAACTTGGACCACAGAGAAATATGGCGCTCAACATCGAAACTTGTAGAAGAATAAAGCTGTGGCTCTCGCTCCTTGCCTGCGCATATATTTGTGCAGCGTTTACATAGCTGTTGATGCTGGTGCCAGGATGAAGCGGTTTTACCGGTTCCATATCGGTGCTCCTCCACCGTCCATGTGGTTCCTTTGTGACCTTTAACCTTATCCGCAACCACCTCGGCATGACCCTCGGCCCAATCAGGAAGAGATGAGCCACTAAGCTGATGGGAAAGGTTGTATGACCAAGAGCCGAACGTGTGGCACCAGGCAAGCAGGAGGCGGTACCTTGAGGACGGCTGACGTGTTCACATGAACCAAGCGAACTTCCGACACAATGGTTTTCCACACTTGAGAATCTTCCACACGGTTGATGATGTCCTGAAACATGACTATTGTCAGGTGGAATGAATATATGAATATATGAATATATATATATATATATATGAATATATATATATATATATATATGAATATATATATATATATATATATGAATATATATATATATATATATATGAATATATATATATATATATGAATATATATATATATATATATATATGAATATATATATATATATATATATGAATATATATATATATATATATATATGAATATATATATATATATATATATATGAATATATATATATATATATATGAATATATATATATATATATATGAATATATATATAATATATATATATATATATATATATATATATATATATATATATATATATATATATATATATATATATATATATATATATATATATATATATATATATATATATATATATATATATATATATATATATATATATATATATATATATATATATATATATATATATATATATATATATATATATATATATATATATATATATATATATATATATATATATATATATATATATATATATATATATATATATATATATATATATATATATATATATATATATATATATATATATATGAATATATATATATGAATATATATATATGAATATATATATATGAATATATATATATATATATATATATGAATATATATATATATATATATATATATATATATATATATATATGAATATATATATATATATATATATATATATATATATATATATATATATATGAATATATATATATATATATATATATATATATATATATATATATATATATATATATATATGAATATATATATATATATATATATATATATATATATATATATATATATATATATATATATATATATATATATAGTATATATATATATATGTATATATATATGTATATATATATGTATATATATGTATATATATGTATATATATGTATATATATGTATATATATGTATATATATATATATATATATGTATATATAATCAATCGAATCAAATCAAAAGCCTTTATAGTCATCATACACAGTTTCGAATAACGAAATTGGTGGTGCTACTCCACAAAGTGCGTTTTCCCAGTAAAAAAAAATAAAACAATAACATAGTATAAAAATATAAAATCCCACATCCTGGCAGGGTAAATTCTAAAATATTGCATAGGTATGGACCCTGTCTACACATACTCCATTTATGGGGAGTGGGGCCTGATCTCTGCTGCGTTTGCGAAAGTCCAGGATTATTTCTTTAGTTTTTGTGGTGTTTAGTGTGAGATCGTTCAACAAACACCAAGATTGACATTTTGTTGACCTCATCTCTGTAGGCAGACTCATCCCCCCTGAGATGAGTCTGACCACAGTGGCGTCATCGACAACTTTGATGATGGAGTTAGACTGAGATGCAGGTGAGGGAGAGGTGTGGCTCTATAAGCATATTTGATGTTAGAATAAACATGGTCTAGAGCAGGGGTGGGCAAACTTTTCGGCCCGGGGGCCACATTGACTTCAAAAATTTGACCGACGGGCCGGGTCAGCACAAGATACAATACCAATGTCCTACAAAGACGTATGAACTGTTTTCCAATTACACAATTTCATTTCTTGGAAGAAAACAACTAAAATTAGCCTGACTGATATATGGCTTCTATGCATTCGACTACTGTTTTATGTTAGATGTGCCTTCTTAACCCTATCGAGGGTAAGGGTAATTGGCCAACAAGTAAATGTGAGGTGACCCACTACTTTCCAGAGGTTCTGCGCGTGCATCGAAACGTTGAAGTCCACGTATCCCGACACTTCTTGGGCGTGCGGACTTAGCGGTGCGGCGACGTCATGGCTGAGAGAAAGAATGTGGGTCAGTGGGAATCACTTGCGCATGAGGAGCAAAGCTATCACCTGTTGAGGAAGCGGGACGTCATCCCATGAAGTAATTGGACCACATCGCCGTGACGCACCACGTGAGGAGGACGGCCCACGGACAACTCGGCCCTGTGATGCAAAGGCGCACCTTAAAATATTGGAAAGACCGGCCAATAATTTGCATACCTGTCAACTTCTACATTTTATACGTATTTTATACTTGTTTTTTACCATTTAAAATCAAGTACGCCATACACAGACTTTTGTACGGGGGGAAAAAAATTAAAAAGAAAAAAAAAAATCGGCAATATTTATGAAAACTGATCTCAACAAGACCGTTTTGGCTAAAATCCAGATAGTCTCGTAGGCTGGAAGCCAACGACGCTACTTTCATCGATCGTTGCTATTGTCATGGTATACCAGCAAAAATTATCCTATGTATTTTTTTAGCGGTGCATACGGCAATATCGATAAAGGATGACATGCGCATGCTTATCGCGATTAATGGGGACCGGGACCACCCGCGATAAGTGCATTTCCGCGAAGTAGGGATTCCCCTTCCAAAATGCTTAATTTGAATTTAATTCCAATTTTTTATTTTTTTATTTTATTTCTTTACTCCCCTGTATACAGTACAGCATATAGAATACGGGGAGAGAGGGTGAAATTTATGTTATAACAAAAAAAACTGGAAAATATGTTGTTTCAATGTAATATTTGTATTTTTTTTTCCAAAAAAAATCCGCAAAGCTCTGCGCCCGCGTTAACTGAAGCGCGAAATAGCGGAGGAACATTGTACATAGAGTAAATATCGTGGAAGCAAGCATGGAGGAGCCACCTGGTAAGAAACGAGTTACCGCGAGTAAACATGCATCTTACGGTGTTTGTACGTTTTGGGGGGGGGGGGGTTGTACGGGGAATCATAATCATTTATAAGGGCATTTTCAAAAATTCCATATGCCCCCTGCTCTATCAAGAGCACATCAACCGTCAGAAGCATTTCAACCACTTTGCGGTCCAGGAAAGTCATGAGACTGGTGGCTGCCAACTGTTCCTTCATTGCAAATCCAAGTTTCTTTTTGGGACATTGTAATGGATGTTGTTCACCCTAATACTTTGACAATGTGTGGGTAATGTCTTATCCCCTGCTCACACTCATTGCTTTGTTAGTGCAATTGCTCTAACAAATTCCAAATTGCAAGGATTGTATCTGCTTACTAAACAGCCTACTGGTGATAACATTGATGTCCTGGATAATGCAAATTATGAAAATGAGTTGAACGAGAATTATTTTGTTCTTCCTTTTTTTTCAGGCCAAATATGGAAGTAAGGAGAATTCTTGTAAAGATCGAGACAAGGGACTTCCCCAAGTGTATTTGTTTTTGTCATAAATAAAAAAGATTATGGGATTACGTACAAATATATAATAGCAGGGGGGAATGTTAGGGTTATTAGTCTTATATTATTATATATTTGCTCGCAATAAAGAACGTTTTGATTTACTTATCTTATTAACATAAAAGTCATTTTTAGTATATCTGCTTGCAACCGTGATAAACAACGGGAAGGTCGCTCCTCTCTCTAGCTGGACTTCTCAAAATTGAGAAACATCGACTTCTGAAAGTGTGGTTCATAACGCTCCCTTGGGAAGACCCGGAGGAATTGCAATTGTTTTGACTTCTGACAGTGTTGTCCACACTGCTCCCTTGGGAAGATCCGCCAGACCTTCAATTGTTTTGAGAACTGAGATGCATGTTGTAAATCTGATGTAATAAACAGCATGAGATGCCTCGTATGCCAGAATGATCTGGGACGGAGATGAGTCAGGATCGATTCTCTTTTGCAAGACACCGGTTATGAGTTAGATGTCTGTTTTATTTATGCGTGCCTATTGGTGAACCTATCACCCACCACCAGAACCAACTCACAACTAGGATGTGATTGGTTGTCGCACTTTGTCCCTTTCCACAAATTCTGAGCCCATGGGAAGAGGAACCCATGTAGGCTTTTCGGGCTGTGCCCAGCCGGGCCTCATGGGTGTAAGACCTGGCCATCTGGCTCTGACCATCCAGGCCCCGGGTTCAGAGTGGGACCCCAGTGATCTGTGTCCGTGTGAGAGAAAATACCGTTTAACAGTGCTATTCACCATAAGAGGTCTATTTAATCATGCTTAGTGTGGTCCCTCACCTCAGTCCAGTTTGCTATGGGTGATGCTACCAACGACACAAGGCCCCAGACAACATAGCTCCTAAGATCATTGGGGTAAACCCAACCACAACAATAAGTTGATGACTCATCCCTCCTCAACCCCAATTATTATCTTCTGTTTAGCAAATTAAAGTGGGGGGAAAGTTGGACACAACACTTGGTTAGTCACATAAGATAACATCTGCTCACCCCGCCTCGCTTACCTGCTAGGGTTCTTGACTATCCACCAGTTGTTGACATCCTTAAGGTGGTGGCAGGTGACCTGCTGCTGGTGAGAGCTGCCACGGCCACTCTCGTACCTGCACCAATAACAGGCACCAAGTCACTGGGTGATGCCCACTGGATGATGCATTCCTTTTCCACCCCACCTGACTGGATAGTTAGCGTTACGAGACTGCAGCCAACACGGGATGGGGTGGGAGGCGGCACTTCTCAGGGTCACCTCACTGCCGTAGGCCACCTCAAGAGGTTGACCTAAGGTGAACCTGGCCAGACCACCCTTAAATGGAAAATATTATAGGGGTTAGAGTAAAAATATCACTGGAAAAAAATCATAATATTATGAGATTAAGACTCAAGAATATTATTTGTTCTTACTACCAAGCGGCAGTCGAACATTAAAGATGGTAATTCAGATTATTTTCTTCTGAATTCTAACCCAGAATACAATTCTGAACACAAAAGCGAATTTCTGAATGTTTCTCTGAGCCTGCAGCAGAACGGGACTGCGTTTTATCCTTTTAAAATTGTTTTGTCTTTGGCAAGACGACGGGGCATGACACGAGGAATGGGACCCAATTGAAAGGGAAGCAGGCGAGGACGAGAGAAGTGGTGCTCAAATGAAAACTTTAATAACTTAGACAGGAGCCAAGGAAATTAACATGGGACTTGGCTAGAAATAACAAAAAACAAACCCGACTAGGGAAAACACGGGGAAGTGAGGAACTAGACAACATAGACACATGGCGGGGCAAATAAAGCAGACGATCCGACAAATGACAATTAGTGGGGTTTATATAGACAAATCAGGAACTAATTGTAAATGACGCGCAGCTGCGCAACAGCAACAACAATAGGAGGGACAAACAAGAGTAGGGAAACGAACACCAGAACACAAGGAAAAAGCAATAGAAAAATAATAACAAGCCAAGCCTAACAAAAATTATCAATCTACATAATTGTCTGCACGTCTCATGTTAACCGATTCAAACTGTGAATTTCCATTTTAGTGTACAGTAATCCCTCGATTATCGTGGTTAATGTAGACCAGACTTGGCCGCTATAAATGAAAAACCGCTAAGTAGGGTCATCCCTATTTTTTTTTAACTTCAGTGGTGAGCCCTAGTAGCAAGTGGAGGACGCGGGAGTGGCTTCCGCTTGCGAATTTCAGTGTGGATATTGACATTTTTATGAACTTTTAAAAAAAAATAATTCGCCAAAAAATTTACCCCAGCAAAAAAAAACGCAATGTGAATCCGCGGTATTTGAGGGATTACTGTAATTTATTAAATGGCGAAGAAGATCGACGCAATTTAATGAATTGTTGCCCCAATTTTTTTTTTAGAAAAGCACGCGTGTTTTTACATTCCTTTTGTAGTTATGAACATGTCTTTATCCCACTAATTGTTGTTGTTGACTTTTTAAGGGGTTGTAGAGGATTCGAAAATAGATTTCTCTGGGTCGGGACGACGGCTGAACGGCGAGGTGGAAGTTTGATTTTCTGAAAATGATGACGGCCATGAAAATGAAGAACATTAGCCTTAGTACTTTGAGAAAACCGGAAGAAATTGACGGTGTCCTTCTCCAAAACAATATTTGTACAAAAAAGAAACAGCAGTCACAACTCCCCATCAGGATGTTGCTTGCATGCCAAACGCCCCCCACAGAAGCTCCTCCTGCTGACCAGACAACACCTCTCGAATCTAACGAAGATGTATCCCTCTCAATCACCGATGCACTAAATCAGTGGTCCTCAGTCACCTGGTGCCAGTCCGTCAGAGAAAAATAAATATTAACACTCTGTTGGGTTTATTCTGTTTTACTATTATAATAGTTATATTAATTCATTTCTTTATTAAATCATTCTCTTTCTATTCTCTGTATTAATTCATTACTTTGTTAAATCATTCTCTTTCTGTTTTCAAAAGTGTTGCGAGGTCACGAGTATTGCCAAGTCATCTTTAACCTGGACGGCCTGTTCCAGGATGGTTATACAAACAATCCACCCAATCTGGGTCCTTGAGATTTGGTGGGCCCTTGGTGACGAGGCCAGGGCTATTCGGCCAATAACAAGAATGTTGTTATCGTTATGAAACCATACACTTCGGGTTTTTCTGTATGTAATCATTATATGATTATGATTATATTATATGATTCTTAGGTCAAGGAAGTTGTATAATTACTCTAATCCAGGGGTGGCCAACCCGCGGCTCGCGAGCCGCATGCGGCTCTTTGCCCGGTTTCATGCGGCTCTTACGTCCATATCAAAGTTTGTATTTGTGTTTTATTTTTATTTGCGTGTGCGCTTCGCTTGAGTTCAATACGGTATTTTCGTCCAATGCGCATGTGCTCGGGATGAAAATACCTCAAAGTTTCCCAGTAGGAGCAAGGTCATTTAAGTAAACGTTTTTAACAGAGTGGGAGAGCTCCCGTGAACCAGAAGCGACAATGAACAGCGTCGCGCACACACAAAGTATCCCAAAGATCGAGCCTCGGCTGAAAAAGCCACACCCCCTGCGAGGCAGACCAAGGCGAGAGTGCTCAGCCAGGAGCAGCCAATAGGAGAGTGAGGCGTACACCACGTGGTGGGCGCGCTACTTAAAAGCCATTCATAATAAATGAGAGCTCACAAGGAGCGAATGTTGCGCAAAAATAGGCTCTAATTTTATGCCAGAAGTCCCACTAAGTAACATGCATAGCAAAAGAAAAACGCTATTGTAAATTATTATATTTTTGTTTGTGGACTTGGTTGAACTGAGAGTTTGTCTGTGTGAGACAGTGCACACAATGTTCATTGTTGATAATGACTGGCCTGTGCTGTTAGTGCTGTAGGAGTCAATTTATGTCATTACTATGCTGGTGTGTGACATTTACAATAAATCTGGCTGAGCAAAGGTATGTGTATGATGTGGCTCTTTGCGGTAACACAGTAAAAAATGTGGCTCTTTGCGGTACCACAGTAAAAAATGTGGCTCTTGGTCTCTGACTGGTCGGCCACCCCTGCTCTAATCTAAATGTTGTTAAGTCTAGTCTCCTGTTTTTGTTATTGGTAAAATACTTTGATTGTTATTGTAGTCCCAGATGTTGTTTTTACTCATACGTGATGGAATGATCAACAACTCTGTAAATTGTTTTGATTCATGGCAATAAGAAGCGTACGAAAACGTCTATTCGAGGAGACGTTCGGATGTTGTAAGGTGACACTTGCTGTAACGCTCCCCTCCGGAGGCTTTTATCTGTTGTATCCATTTCTATTTAATTAAATGTCAATAATTGAATAAGATGTCTTCCTGCAGTTATTGATAATTATGGACGAAGGTAAT
This sequence comes from Stigmatopora nigra, assembly GCF_051989575.1. Classification (NCBI taxonomy): domain Eukaryota; kingdom Metazoa; phylum Chordata; class Actinopteri; order Syngnathiformes; family Syngnathidae; genus Stigmatopora; species Stigmatopora nigra. The sequence continues at coordinate 10,898,221 of NC_135523.1, forward strand.
TATTAATGAACCTGACATTTTGGTCCTTCTGAGCCATGGAGGTCAATATACCGGAGCGAGAACCCAGGCGCTGCTGTTCGACATCTGGTAAGTGACCGTGCGCACGGCGTCTTCAAAACACTTGGTGGGCCGGAGTTTTCGACGGGGGCGCCTGGATTCTCGGCGGTTGAAGACTTTTCCTGCTGGAGGGAGACATCTGATGGATCTCGGGTAAGTCCACATTAATGTCTGCATGTTGTGACGGTGTTTCCAAATGCGTTAAAGGGACATTGTATGTGAGGTCCATTGTGGGCTGGTTTCGCGTCCTGGGTGACGGCGACAAAACCCTGTGTTTATACTAGTCAATGGCAGGTACGGTGGGGCACTTTGCTGGAAAGTGTCCTGTGTCTCAGGGGTAGGCACGAATGTATTGTACTGGAGGTACAATGGTGGGGCTGAGAAGTGTCCTGTGTCTAAAGGGTAGGCACGAATATGTTGTAAATGTTGTATGGTGTTTGTGTGGTTTCTGCAGTAAAATTAAGATAAGCCTAGGAAATACAGTCGAAGGGGTGATAATATTAATAATAAATATAATAAAGTTAACTGTGTGAGGCATACGAACTCACTACAAAAAAGTAAAATATGGGAAACACGTGTTGTAAGGCGGGTTTGGATGACGATCCAAAAAATACGTCTAACTTGTAAGGATTGGAAAAAATTGGAAAGACAAAGCGCTTTAAAAATATTACACAGCTATATTTATGGATAAATAAATATGGGTTTGCTGGCCAGCTTAAAATGCATAAAATGCAGGATAATATATGCACTAATGCATAGAGGTAATATACATATATAAATAATATGTGAGTGGATAAAAGTGTAACAGCTTGTTCCACAGACACTAATGCCAAAATAAGGCCGGGGAGAAGTTAAAAAATACTATTTTGGGAAAATAGTGGGGGCTCCCTCGGATAACGGGGATATATTTAAGACCGTGGCGGCGGGAAAGTACTGTTTGGTAAGGAAAAATAGCGGGGCCTCCTCGGCTGACGGGGAAAATATTTACCGAGATAGGTGACGGGCGCGGAGGAAGTTTAACAAAAATAAAGGGAGCTAGAAAATTAATGGGGACACTGGTATTTGATTTGGTTAATCCGGGTATGACGTTGTGTGATTACAATAAATTGGGTTTTTTTGTGATGCTTGGGCTTGTATAACAACAATTAGAATGGTTATTTCCAAGTGCTGGTGGTGCTTTGTTAATATAACCTATATGTACTGTCAATTTACAGCAATGTGATGGCTTATTGCAGCTTGGTTTTTGATCCCGTCCGCTAACGGGAAGATGGTGTTTAAAAAGACAAAAGAATATATACAAAATGATCATTTAAATGTTTAGCAGGGAATGTCACCTGTGTTTTTATTATGCTCTAGACTTGCCAAAAAAAAAATGTGTCGACTGCGGGGGAAGCGTTTCTGGTGCAGCGGCTGCTGATTAGATGGGAGTGAAACATGTGGGCCGCGGGGCAGACGATTTAACTGTGTTGGGCTTTCGGGAGCGTTCGGACCGTGTAAACGACTAAAATTTTGTGATCCCTTCCGTGAAGACATTATAATAATAATAATTGGCCTTGGGGGTGCTGAAGCAAACTTGAGGGCAGAAAATGGGTTTTTGCCATATTGTTGTGCTTGCAGCATACATATTCTGGATATATGGGGTCTTGGAAAAATATTGTGATGTAGTTGAATATCGGAAGAGGGGTTAATTTGACGTTTTAATGGTTGTCTTCTCTAAAAAGCGTTGTATTTGGGCACAGGGGAAAAGCTGGTTTGTAAACATAAGATAAGAATGCTGTTTTCGCAGCAAGAGTGGAGGTCATAGTTAACGGCTAATTGCGTTTTCTGTTTGGACTTTTCAGAATAAGAACAATACATGGGCTGCAAGAAATGCAAGGTTATGCGAATGCTTTTGCATTGATATTTTGGGTTTTAAAATGAAATGTATTAAGAGGATAGAAAATCTGTTCAGTAAAAGGTTGATTTGGTAAAAAGCTTTGGATTTGGGAAATAGACCAAAATAGTCATTTTTGAGCAATTGTGGATTTCAAAGGGCTCTTAGTTAAATGAAACTAGCTTTTGGAGGATAAAATAATATTAATACTATTTCAGAATATTTTGATTGTTCAAAATACTTTAATCCAGGAGGTTGGCTGGTTAAAAAAAAAAAAAAAAAAAAGGCCAGGATGACAAAATTTACAATATTATGGTATATTGGTGACAATAAGGTTTTTAAAACATTAAAGTTTGTAATTAGGAATTGCCTAACAAAAGGTTGATTTCTCTAATTTAATTGTTGTAGATTTTTGTTTTGGTAACAGGCTATGGGAAATGACTCTTGTCTTAAGTAAACATCATATGAGGTGATTTACAAAGTATATAGTAGGTATTGAATTATTTGGCTGTTAACGACATCAGATGGGAAATTTACAATGCAATAGTGGCATGATAAAATTCATGGCATTCATCCAAATAATTAGGTGAATTGTAAATAAAATAATTGGTTTAGGATGAGCATATTTTCCCTAAGAATGGAGTAACATGGAATGTTTTTCAAAGTGCACTTGAAAGAACATTGTCTGTTGTCCTGGCGGGAGGAAATATGCTTTGTCACAGGTCATATTGGTGACTTTAAGGATATTACGGATTGGATAAGCATTGGTCAATTGATACAACCAAATAACGTTGCTTTTTACTGCTTTAAGGGCATGCAAATTGGTGAGAACTTTAGCAACGATGGGGTTAATACGCCTGAATGTTACAGTGATAACGAGTGACAATAACAAGCTTAGATAAGGGAGGGAAAGGAGAAATTCTCCAAATTCCAGAATCTGGCTTAGAAACAGGTTATGTTAGTCGTTTTGGGTTTTTGACAGGATGTGGTAGTACATGAATTCTGGGAAATTTTGGAAAATTGGGGACCCCATATCTAAAACAAGTTTGAGACAAATGTGTAAATAGGCTCTATTTGGCGCTGGATGCACGAATTCTAGTGGGGCCTTTCATGTTTTGAAACAAGTGACGCTTTAGGTAGATGGGTGTCTATGAACAAAATGGGATGGGGGAAATTCGCTTACAAATTCGGCGTGTTATCTTGGTTCATAGAATTTGGAGTCAAGGCGACGTAATAAAGGCCATAGGCGTCATGTTGTATAAATTAGGCGTGGATGAATTTGTTTTACAAATGGGGGAGATTATTTTATCACCTGGGGGAAAAAAAAAAAGTGGAAACAAAATTGGATGGCCGCATTAAAAGGTGATTGGCATGCTATTAAAGGGAATTGGGATTTTCCAAAAACCTGATAGGGGGCCATTAGGTCATGGCGGCTGTGAAAATAAAAACCTTAGATGTGAAACTATTGCCACCTCAATTCGGGGAACAAACAGCTAAACTGATAGCATTAAAAAGGATATAACTTTGTGTGAAACTTAAAGGTAATTTTTTTTACAAACGGTTAAAATGCTAGAGTGGGGGTGTGTATATTAAAGGATCTACTAATGAATGCGGGGTGGATCCAGACTTTCCGGAATGTGGGGTATTCATGGCGTCCTCGAGAATTTGTGGATTTTCTCCGGGTACTCCAGTTTACTCCCACAAAATGAAATTATGGATGCTAGACTGGTTGAACACACTAAATTCTTCTTTTTATGAGTGTGAGCGTGAATGATAGTTTGTCTTTTTGTGTTTTTTGATTGGCAGACCACCGAGACATAATCTATCAATAAAAGATCAATAAAGAAAATAATTTGGGCTTGAGTCAAGGGAAGACCTATGTCTCGACAAGGGGGAGGTGGCCTTGCTACAACGGCACTACAAGGCTTAGGGTTTAAATCTATATGCATACCCACATATCCATTTCAAAAAATACATATAGATTTTATTTTATTTTTATTAGATCATATGGATATCATTCCACGATATGGAATTCCAGAAACTATTTATAGTGATAATGGCTCCCATTTTGTTAATATAATAGTTGTCTACCATCCACAATTGGCGGACCTTATATGAAGTCCTGTTTGGTAGACCTTACAAATTGTTATTATTCACCACACAATGACAATTGGATGATGAGGCGAATCTATCAGAGAAAAAAAACGCACACACCAAATTTAGACTATCAGAGGGAGATTTTGCTTCTTAACAGGAAACGGACGAAGCGACGGTGATTCTTGAAGACTGGATGCTGATAAGCAGCATAAAAGAAGAAACATCGGAGCAACGCAAAGTGGGAGGGTCCTTGTTACTGAAAGGGGACACGGATGCACCTTTCCCACAGTAAGAAGGTTGTCTAAATTGAAAGGTTTCAAGAGGAAAAATCCCTAAACAAAGACAAAAAGTCATGTTGAAAACAATTATTGCTTTTGGGGCAATGAGATTAATGATGATTGTGATTCTGTTCCTTTCCACAGTAGGGTTGTTTTCTCCATTTGGAGAAAAAGGCGGAGGCGTTTCAATTGAGGATACACCTTCTTACGGGAGGGTAAACCGAGAAACATACACATTTACATTTAATTAACATTACCTACTAAATCAAATTTCCAAAATGAAAATATATATTTGGACTCGGCGACGTCCCGGTTGCCATACAAAGGGGCAATCTATGGTGGGAAATATGTGTGGTACATTAACAGCAAAAAATTGAAGATTGGGAAAAGCCTTGTTGCAGAAATTGGTCAAGATTGGAAAGCTTGGACTGACATATTAACCTGTGAAATTTATTTCTGAAACAGGGATTTCCCAAACGGGGGATAATTGGGCGCTGTTAAATGGAGTGTAAAGAAGGCAAGCACTATGTGGAGCTACTTTGGTAAAAGGGTGGTCTCAATTGAAACATTGAGGGGACGGGGAAGATAAACTTTCTGACTTAATAAAATACGGGAAACACCAATATTAATTGAAAAGATTATTGCTCAGCAAGCAATACCATAAAACTATAGGGAACTCTTTTATATTGGGTTTGACGTCTCCATATGGTTTCAATTGAGACTAAACCATCTTACAAAAGATTAGGATAACCTACCAGACAAGGGAAAAAACGATGGGGTCTAACAACTCCCTCAATCACCATTCTTTTGGGGAAAAGTGTTTTTACAAATGAAAAAACGTGTCCTACTTGGCAAGAAAGAAAAAAAAATATTGAAACAGTGTTTATCCTGTTACGCAGTAAATAGGAAGTCAATTTTTCCACTGTTTAATCATTTTACCTGCTTAAACCTTACAGGGCATGGTCTGAAGCTGGGGGCGATAAATGAGACGTGGTGTACCGGCGTTCTAAAACAAACTACACCCCTGATACCACGTTCTGGCCTATGGTGGCGGGGTGGTAGATAAATTATACGACTCCTGCCGAAACGCGGCAGGACTAGGTACTTTGGTCTCACTGCTCTTACCGGTGTCTGTTTTTCCATCCACAGTGGAGGAGATACAATTGGCGGCTCAGAATTCGGAGGTGAAGGGTCGACCCTCCCGACATCGTCGAGAGGCATGGAGGGAAGGAGATCCAACATACATTGATGCGATTGGCATCCCCCGGGGCGTACCAGATGAGTATAAGCTGGCTAATCAGATCGCAGCAGGTTGGGAGTCTATCTTCCTTCTAATCACCCCAAACAAAAATGTGGATAGAATAAATTACTTACATTACAATGTCCAAAACTTGGAAATTATACTGAACAGGGATTTGTGGCCATGAAGGAACAACTGGCAGCTACCAGTCTGATGGCGTTCCGGGGTCGCATAGCGGTGGATATGATCCTTGAAACAGGGGGCGTGTGTGCAATGTTTGTAAAACAATGTTGCACCTTCATACCGAACAACACGTCACCCAGTGGATCTCTCACCAGGGCCATTACTGGCCTGCAAACACTGAACCGCAATATGCAAGAGCACTCTGGAGTAGATACGTCCGCATTGTCAGATTGGTGGGATAAGACCTTTGGAAAATCTAAAGATTTGGCTACATCCTTCGTGGTGACTATAGGCACAATTACCGCTATCCTAACATTGTGTGGGTGATGTAGTATCCCCTGTTTGCGCTCCTTGCTAAGCCGACTTATAACTACTGCAATGGCCCCTACAAATTCTAAAGTACATGAGTTGTATCTTATGGGACGGTTTGGGGAAAGCAGTGAGGTCCAGGAGTACGGTAAATCCGAGGACCAATTGGACGAATATAATTATGTTCTTTCTCTTTCAGACCAGCCATGGGAGTAAGGAGTAGGCGGGAAAAATCACAGTCACCCGACATTACCATTTAGTGATTACTAAGAAATGGCTAATAACATACATATTATAAAAACGGGGGAATGTTGGGTTTATTCTGTTTTACTATTATAATAGTTATATTAATTCATTTCTTTATTAAATCATTCTCTTTCTATTCTCTGTATTAATTCATTACTTTGTTAAATCATTCTCTTTCTGTTTTCAAAAGTGTTGCGAGGTCACGAGTATTGCCAAGTCATCTTTAACCTGGACGGCCTGTTCCAGGATGGTTATACAAACAATCCACCCAATCTGGGTCCTTGAGATTTGGTGGGCCCTTGGTGACGAGGCCAGGGCTATTCGGCCAATAACAAGAATGTTGTTATCGTTATGAAACCATACACTTCGGGTTTTTCTGTATGTAATCATTATATGATTATGATTATATTATATGATTCTTAGGTCAAGGAAGTTGTATAATTACTCTAATCTAAATGTTGTTAAGTCTAGTCTCCTGTTTTTGTTATTGGTAAAATACTTTGATTGTTATTGTAGTCCCAGATGTTGTTTTTACTCATACGTGATGGAATGATCAACAACTCTGTAAATTGTTTTGATTCATGGCAATAAGAAGCGTACGAAAACGTCTATTCGAGGAGACGTTCGGAAGTTGTAAGGTGACACTTGCTGTAACGCTCCCCTCCGGAGGCTTTTATCTGTTGTATCCATTTCTATTTAATTAAATGTCAATAATTGAATAAGATGTCTTCCTGCAGTTATTGATAATTACGGACGAGGGTAATTATTAATGAACCTGACACACTCCGTCCTCATCCTCATCCTCATCAATCATCCTCAATCATCCTCATCAGCATCATAATCATCATCATTTTACCTTAAACATACTGCACAGCCAGTGTCTTTTTTTTTAATTAAGAATAACCGGAGAAGAGCTATTGTCAGAAGTGACAAGAGTACGGTGGTAACTCGAGATACGAGCATAATTTGTTCCAGGACTGAGCTCGTATGTCGATTTACTCGTAATTCAAATGAACGTTTCTCATAGGAATTAACTTAAAACAAATTAATTTGTTCCACAATCTGAAAAAACACAGAAAATTGGATTGGAAACATATTTTTATTTGATCTAATATAAGCAAACTGGTGTGGGTCAACTGAGGAACGGATTGTCAGGGATACAATCAGTTGACCCTCACCAGTTTTCTTATAGAGCAAATAGGTCCACTGGGGACGCCATCCCCGTAGCTCTACACAGCACTGAGGCCACCTCGAGGACCATGGGACCTACGTGAGGATGCTTTTCATTGACTATTGCTCAGCCTTCAACACTATAATATCAGACATTCTGGCTGACAAACTCTCCCACGATAGACTATCCTCTTCCATTTGCTGCTGGATTAAGAACGTTTTAACCAACCGTCCACAAACTGTTAGACTTGGTCCCCACATCTCTTCCTCCATTACCCTGAGCATCCCCTCAAGTCCTCTTATGTACTCCCTGTAAACGTACGACCGTACACAGACCCACCAGTCTAACTCAAATTGGCTGATGACACCACTGTGGTCGGACTCATCTCAGGGGAGGGTGAGTCTGCCTACAGAGATGAGGTCAAGAAACTGTCTTTGTGGTGTTTGGTGAACAATCTCATACTAAACAGCACGAAAACTAAATAAACAATCCTGGACTTTCACAAACGCAGCACAGATCTGATCCCCACTCCTCATAAATGGAGTATACGTAGTCCAGTCCTTCAAATTCCTGGGGGTCCACGTCACGGACAAGCTCTCCTGGTCTACCAACATCACGGCAGTGGTGAAAAGGGCCCAGAAACGACTGATTTTGACCATTTGCTGAGGGTCCTGGGGAGGAACAATTTGGACACTAAGCTTCTGGTAACCTTTTCAAGATCCACTGTGGAGAGCATCCTGGCATACTTCGTTACAGTGTGATACGCTGGAAGCACGGCAGCAGATAGGAAGGCCATGAAGAGAGTGATCAAGATCGCCCAGAAGATAATCGGCTGCTCTCTAAGCCAGTGTATCCCAACCTTTTTTGAGCCGAGGCACACTTTTTGCATTGAAAAAAATCTCAAGGGACACCACCATCTGAAAATCTTTGTCGCCTATATTTATAATAGTTATTCTCACCGAAGTTTTATCAGCAGAAATCGCATCCAAAATTATTCCAAAATCTAATTTTTCACAATGACCTAATGTCACGAAAATTTGGCCTGTGGACCCTGAACAACTTCCGGTTTGATTGATGCAAATAACCAAGTAAAGTTATTGATCGCATCATTTTATGATTTTTCTCCAAATATTACTTAAATCTCCTAATATTTCGCAAAAAATGTTGTGCTCACACAGACTTCACGCCGGCAAAAGTTGATGCCCTAGAAACCAGACAACTTCCGTTTCGACTTAGAAAAAAATAAGCAGCAAAATTACTGTTTCACAACTTGAATCAAATAATAGTATAATCTACAATTTAACGTCCATCATATTTTGACTTGAACCTTGTAATAGTTCCATTTTAATCTCCTTATATTCATATTAATTTTTCTCTCTCAATATCACATTGTATGACTTCTTGCAATTTCCCACGGCACACCTGACCATTGCTCACGGCACACCAGTGTGCCGCGGCACAGTGGTTGGGAAACACTGCTCTAAGCCATACTTGTCTCAACTTTTTCACACTCTTGTGAACCGCAACAAAGAGTTGAAGATTACGGCCTGATAAAGCTAACAGAACTACATCATCTGCAAAAAGCAAAGAAGAAAAAATTAACACATCAAACCGCACTCAGGCCACCCGATGGGGCTGGGGGTCTACCGCTTGACTTTGATGCGGGCAGTCTGGATTCAATTCCCACTCGGTGGCAGTACGAGTGTTTGTCTGTCCCTCTGTGTGCCCGACAATTGCCTGACCAGTCTAGGGTGTCGTCTGCCTTTCGCCCGAAGACAGTTGGGTTAGGCTCAAGCACCCCCGGAATCCTTTCAAGGATGGGCGGTATGAAGAAAAATTAATGAATCAAACTAGACCTTTCAATGGCTCAGCTGTACCTTGGAATTCTATCCATGAAAGTTACAAACAAAATCGGTGACATAAGAAAACTTTGCCAGACTACGACCCTCACTGACGCTCTGAGAACCTTGCTGAGGTTATAGGGCAGGGGTAGGGAACCTATGGCTCGGGAGCCATATGTGGCTCTTTTGATGGGTGTATATGGCTCTCCGCGAACCTGTGTGGTAAAATATGGGAACCGCTGGTGAGAGACCTAAGTCGTGGACGCACCAGTGGGAGCATCACGCCGGCACTGTGGCACCAAAACTATCTCTACCCCCTTTTTAAAATCATATTTTTCTTCATTAGACTCTTTTGCATGAGTCCTCTCATTTATACTCATTGATTAGCAAGAATCAAATACTGTTCTCAAAAGAATAGTTATTTTTCACTTTTAAAGTGGTCAAATGAATAATAAATGCTCACATTTTCATGTATTTTTACTTTTGAATTCTGAGTATGGCTCTCAAGAAATAATGTTTGAAAATATGAATTGTTTCTGGCTCTCTTCGTCCAAAAGGTTCCCGATCCCTGTTATAGGGTATACACTACTAGATCCACTGTTCCGTGTCTACGTAAGAAAACATTGTACTTACTGCTGAATTTGAGATTCTACTTCTTGATTATTTAAATTAATTAAAGTCATAATATTTTAAAATTAAGTTGTAATATGACAATAAACAGACTTGTATAATTAGGTCCTGTTTTTAGTTGCAAATAAGCTGCCTGCGCGTATAAGCCTTAAAATTGTTAAATTTTACAATTCCTCGCCTTTAAGCCCCGATTTACAATTTTCGCATACATATTTATGGTTTTAATAGGATAACATGTGTTACTTCGAAGAGAAAATCCTAAGAAAATCATTACAAATGGTATTTCTGAGATACTGTATGAATCAAAAGCATATTATTAGGGTCAATATCATAAGTTAATATGCCTGTCTTTGTAAATGCAAAATATCAAATTATTCAATTTAAAAAAATGAAATAAGTCTAGCCTGATGAGAACCCGATGCTTTTTAATGACATAAATTACAATTTTCTTACCAGAAGTTTAAGATGTGGCGGCCAAATTGTTTCTAATGTCAAAATATCTCGATTGTTTTTTTATGGTTCATATTCTACAATAGTTGTCACTTTCGAACAAGAAATAAAAAGATTTTAAAATTCAAAGCAGAATTTTGATTAATTTCATAATCATAAATCAATCATTTCTGTATTCCGAAAGGGAAGGGGTTGTCTGCACATAGACAAAATCAAAAAGGAAGTAACGTGAGCACAACCAGGAAATATGTCAATAAGGAGTGTTCACCTAGTCCAGTGCTTCTCAAATAGTGGGGCGCGCCCCCCTGGGGGGGCGTGGTGCGATACCTGGGGGGGCGCGTGTAACCCTGGGGAACAGGATTTTATTTGGCCGTACTAGTATAAAATGTAATTGCGCGTCTACTACAGTAGCTGGCAGTGGCGCTCTCATTTATTTTTATTTCAGGCATTGATACACTTAAAATCTTTTCTGTTGCAGACTTAAAACAAGAATTAATAAAGTTATTCTTTGTAAGTTTGACTATATTTCTTTTTTTTTTCCTTTTCTTTAATGTTAATAAGGATAAAATGTTGTACTTATAACAATTTTATAAAATGATTTTATTTATAGTCACGGTGGGAAGTGGGGGGGGGGGGGGGCGCGAATAGTTTTCTTCTTGCTAGGGGGGGCCTAACAGAAAATAATTGAGAAGCACTGACCTAGTCTCGAGTGCAATAATAGCATACACATTACGCAGGTATCAAGGTTTATATTTTAACGATTGACCACAAGACCTTCAATCATTCTTCACTATTGGGACGTGCTGACATGGTAAACGCTACGGTCGGACCACGTCTAACTACGGTAAGATGGCAGCGCCCTGAGCGAGCAATAGCAGGCAAAACTAAGTGTACTCGTGTCTGCGCAGTCAGAGCACGTTTAACTACGGTAAGATGGCAATGCCCTGAGCGAATAGTGCAGGGGTGGCCAACCCGCGGCTCCCGAGCCGCATGCGGCTCTTTGCCCGGTTTCATGCGGCTCTTACGTCCATATCAAAGTTTGTATTTGTGTTTTATTTTTATTTGCGTGTGCGCTTCGCTTGAGTTCAATACGGTATTTTCGTCCAATGCGCATGTGCTTGGGATGAAAATACCTCAAAGTTTCCCAGTAGGAGAAAGGTCATTTGAGTAAACGTTTTTAACAGAGTGGGAGAGCTCCCGTGAACCAGAAGCGACAATGAACGGCGTCGCGCACACAAAAAGTATCCCAAAGATCGAGCGTCGGCTGAAAAAGCCGCACCCCCTGCGAGGCAGACCAAGGCGAGAGTGCTCAGCCGGGAGCAGCCAATAGGAGAGCGAGGTGTACACCCACGTGGTGGGCGCGCTAGTTAAAAGCCATTCATAATAAATGACAGCTCACGAGGAGCGAACGTTGCGCAAAAATAGGCTCTGATTTTATGACAGAAGTCCCACTAAGTAACATGCATAGAAAAAGAAAAACGCTATTTTAAATTATTATATTTTTGTTTGTGGACTTGGTTGAACTGAGAGTTTGTCTGTGTGAGACAGTGCACACAATGTTCATTGTTGATAACGACTGGCCTGTGCTGTTAGTACTGTAGGAGTCAATTTATGTCATTACTATGCTAGTGTGACATTTACAATAAATCTGTGTGATGTGGCTCTTTGCGGTAACACAGTAAAAAATGTGTCTCTTTGTGGTGACACAGTAAAAAAATGTGGCTCTTGGTCTCTGACTGGTTGGCCACCCCTGGAATAGTGAGTGGCACAAAGGAGTTATTTCACGTTTTATGCAAGATACGTTTTATTGTTCCCTTGAATTATATTTATGGACTCACAAATAGATTTTTTTGTGTTTTATTTGTTTATCTTTTCACTATTTTGAAAAAAATTATCGTATTGGCCGCATTACGTCATAGCGTCATGGGGTTGGCAACTTGCTATTTCGTGCATGTCGTGTTTGTATGTGCATATAAGCCGTACCCACAATTCAGTCATAATTTTTTGTCCGACAAAAACGGCCACTCTTGTTCGTTTTGTGTTTTTGCTGCTTTTATGTTTTAATGATTTGATGATTCCAATTACTTTGATTTGCTTTGTACTTTGTGCTTTTGCTTCGCTGTTATGTGGGGTTCCAGTTTTTGTCCAACTTTACAACATCTTTTGAGTCCGATTCAGTTACCGCAACCAAAATGGCGCTGTTTAAGTGGCAGCCACGGTAGGTCTGTCCACTCTTGTTCGTTTTGTGTTTCTGCTGCTTTTATGTTTTAATGATTTGATGATTTCATTTACTTTAATTTGCTTTGTACTTTGTGCTTTTGCTTCGCTGTTATGTGGGGTTCCAGTTTTTGTCCAACTTTACAACATCTTTTGAGTCCGATTCAGTTACCGCAACCAAAATGGCGCTGTTTAAGTGGCAGCCACGGTAGGTCTGTCCACTCTTGTTCGTTTTGTGTTTCTGCTGCTTTTATGTTTTAATGATTTGATGATTTCATTTACTTTAATTTGCTTTGTACTTTGTGCTTTTGCTCAGCTGTTCTGTGGGGTTCCAGTTTTCATTCAACTTTACAACGTCTTTTTGAGTCTGATTCAGTTACCGCAACCAAAATGGCGCTGTTTAAGCGGCAGCCTGCGGCCGCGGTAGCTCCGTCCACTCTTGTTCGTTTTGTGTTCTTGCTGCTTTAATGTTTTAATGATTTGATGATTTCATTACTTTGTACTTTGGGCTTTTGCTTTGCAGTTCTGTCTAATCACCCTCTTGCTACTGCAACAATGTAATTTCCTGAATATGAGATGAATAAAGTTATCCAATCCAATATGTGAGTAAATACAATAATTCCTAAGTAATATATTTGTAATCTCTTGCAGCTATTGTGCATTAACACGTGCCTACCTGTAGGCTAGCTTGGAAGGCGGGGCTCATCATGTGGTCGTGCGGTCCGCTGCGGTACAGGAGCACCAGGTGTAAGTAGAAACAGACCACATAGAGCGCCACTGGGAAAGACAGCAAACACGCGCCACGCCCAATGCACTCCGCGATTATTCTCGTCTGGGGGAGAACATATGGTCAGACAACAGTAGTCACTTGCCCATCGAAATTTCTAATACTCACCCCCCTCACTCGTGTTTCACCAATCAGCTTCCAGCAGTGTACACCGGCCACACACACCAGCAGAAGATAGGAGAAGATTCCTACGTACTTCACTCTGTTTGAATATGGGGCCTTTTACCAAACAATTTACACCTAGATACAGTACTAGTGCTGCAACAAATAGATCCAGGTATTTAATCCAACATGGGATTTTTAGTCTGATACCATTTTTTGAACAAATACCGTATTTTCACGACTATAATTTTTCTCCAAAATAAACAGGACGCCTTATAATCCAGTGTGCTTTATATATGAAAAAAAAAAGTGTCATTCATTGAGGGTGCGCCTTATAATGCGGTGCGCCTTATAGTTGGGAAAATACAGTAATTCAGATGATTACCGCTTTCTAGAACAGGTTTTGAAAGCATACATGTACACTGCTCCAAAAAATTAAAAGAACACTTTTTTTATTGGGCCTGACACGTAATCAATTAAACCTGTCTGATAATGTTCTGGTTGGCCTAGCAGCCGAAGGAATCATTAACAACTTTCAACTATTGGTGTTCATGGAATTAACAACACCTGCATTACAGTGGCAACAATTAGAATACCCTCAAAAGAGGGCAGGTTGTACATGTGGAGGTCAATTCAAGTTTCTGCCTCTTGATCTTTTTTGGCTGGTTTTCCACTTGTGGTGTTTTTGGCTTGAGTAATTACAGTCATATCAAAAGGGTTTGAGCACCCCTGATCATTTTCAAGATTTTTCTTTATAAATCATTGGTTGTTCGGATGAGCAATTTCAGTTAAATATATCATATACACAGTGATATTTGAAAAGTGAAATGAAGCTGATAGGATTCATAGGAAGTATGCAATAATTACTTAAACAAAAGTAGGCAAGTGCATACATTCGGGCACCTTTGTTGTTTTATTGATCAGAATACATTTAGCACTAATTATTAGAACACCAAACTTGTTTGGTAAGCTCATTGACCCTTGACCATACATACACAGGTGAAGCCAATCATGAGAAATGGTATTTAAGGTGGCTAGTGGCAAGTTGTTTTCTCTTTGAAGAGTGGCAACATGGGAGCCTCAAAACAACTGTCAATTGACCTGAGAACAAAGATTGTTCAACGTCATGGTTTAGAGCAGTGATTTTCAACCACTGTGCCGTGGCACACTAGTGTGCCGTGAGAGATCGTCAGGTGTGCCGTGAGAAATTATCCAATATCCTTTTTTTTAAAATTAACATTTATTAATAGTTTTCTGCAAATATGATGTCATTGTCCAGTGTCCGTGCTGTAGTAAATATACTATACAGAGTGTCATTTTGTAAAATTTTTGGTTAGTGGTGTGCCACAAATTTTTCCAATGTAAAAAATGTGCCGTGGCTCAAAAAAGGTTGAAAAACACTGGTTTAGAGAAAGGATACAAAAAGCTAGCTCAGAGATTTCCGTTGTCATTTTCCATTGTGAGAAACATAGTGAGGAAATGGAAGACCGTGGGCATGGTTCTCGAGGCAGGCCAAGAAAAATCTCAGATAAGCCGAGGCGAAGGATGGTGAGAATAGTCAAACTCAATGCACAAACCAGTTCTACAGACCCACAACATGATCTTGCTGCAGATGGTGTCATAGTGCATCATTCAACTATTCAGCACACTTTGCACAAGGAGAGGGAGCCGAAGACTTTTCTGCCTACAGTCCAAAAACAGAGTCACTTGAGGTATGTATGCTAAAGTACGTTTGGACAAGTAATCTTCGTTTTGGAATAAGGTGCTATGGACTGATAAAACTAAAATTTAGTTATTGCAATTTGGTTAAAGTTGAAGGTCGTATGGATTCCAGTCAGAACCAACAGATACTTCCAAACAATGTTCAAGAATCAGTGACAAAGTTGAGGTTGGATACTTCAACAAGACAACAACCCTCAGCTGTGCTCAAATGATACTAAGGCATTAACACAGAAAAGAAAGTGGAACGTTCTGGAATCGCCATCTCAGTCACCAAACCTGAATATAATTGAAAATCTGTGGTGATTTAAAGCGGGCTGTCCATGCTTGCAGACCATCAAGCCTGACTGAACTGATGTTTTGTAAAAGAGAATGGTCAAAAATACCTTCAACCAGAATCTAGAAGCAATCAGAAGCACTTAGAGGCTGTTATTTCTGCAAATCTTTCTGTTGAAGAGCTCAATTTTTTTTACGCCTACTTTTGTAGATCCTACAAACTTCATTTCACTTCTCAAATATCACTGTGTCTGCTAAATGATTGGATTGGATAACTTTATTCATCCCGTATTTGGGAAATTACACTGTCACAGTAGCAAGAGGGTTAGAAAAGACACATAAATAGGTAATAAAGTTAACAAGTTAATAAATAAAAAAATTAGAAAAGCATGTTGCGGATATATATACATCTCTCTCTCTCTCATATATATACATATATACATATATACATATATATACATATATACACATATATAAACATATACATACATATATATACATACACATACAAACATACATACACACATATACAGACACATACATACACACATATACAGACACATACATACAATAACGGAGGCAAACTGCTTTCTATAACTCTTCACAAGCTTTACACACACTTGCTGGTATTTTGGTCCATTCCTCCATTCTTCTCTAGAGCAGTGATGTTTTGGGGGTATCGTTGGCCAATACGGACTTTAAACTTTAAACAGATAGTATATGGGGTTGAGATCTGGCTATGCCCCTCCAGGACATTGAAATGCTTCTTATAAAGCTATTCCTGTGTTGCCCTAGCTATGTTTGGGATCATTGTCATGCTGAAAGACCCGGCCACGTCTCATCTTCATTTTCCTTGCTGATGGGAGATTTACACTGGAAATTTCTCGATACATGGCCCCATTCATTCTTTACTTACACCGATCAGTCGTCCTGGTCACTTTGCATAAAAAAAGGCCAAAAACATGATGTTTCCACCCCCATGCATCACAGTGGGTATGGTGTCCTTCGGCTGCAATTGCTATTCTTTCTTCTCCAAACAGAATAACCTGGATCTACCAAAACGATCTTTTTTTGTTTCATCTGACAATAACACATTCTTCCAGTCCTCTTCTGGATCATCCAAATGCTCGCTAGCGAACCGCAGACGGGCCTGGATGTGTATTGGCTTCAGCAGGGGGACACACCTGGCAATGCAGGATTTGAATAACTGGCGGCGCATTGTGTTACTGATAGTAGTAGCCTTGGTGTGTTTGTTTGTCTTTCATAAGCTAACGGTCGTCATAGTAACGGCTATCTACATACCTCCAAATGCTAACGTCAACACGGCTCTCGACTTACTGCTAACGGCTGTAAATAAACAACAGCTCGACCACCCTGATGGAGTCTTTATTGTCGCTGGTGACTTCAACAAAGCAAGTTTAAAGACTGTCCTACCTAAGTTCATCCAATATGTCAAAGGCAATACAAGACAAGACAAAATTCTCGACCATGTCTACTCGAACATCAAACATGCCTATAAAGCTGATCCTCTCCCACATCTAGCTGGATCAGACCATCTTTGTATATCTCTAACCCCTGCGTAAAACACACTCCGAACGCAGACAAAGCCAAAAATAAAGTCAATAAAAACTTGGCCCGAGAACGCTCTTTCTAAACTGCAGGACTGCTTTTCCCGCACCAACTGGGAACTTTTTGAACACAACGACCTCCTGGACTATACAGAAAATGTACTCTCCTACATCAGAAACGGCATTGACAACGTCACTACAAACAAACGGATACGAGTTTTTCCAAATCAAAAACCCTGGATGACCAAAGAGACACAAGCACTTATCAAATGCCGTAACACCGCCTACAGATCGGGGGACAAAAGAAAGTATAGAGCTGCCAGAGCTGAGCTGAAAAGGGGCATAAAGAAGGCCAAGGCAGCATATACTAAGAAAATCGAAGAGCACTTCAAAGAAAACAACCCAAAGAAGATGTGGCAGGGAATACGACATATCACTAACTACAAGAACAATTCCATGTCTGTAAACGCGAATGTCTCACTAGCGGAGGAACTGAACCATTTCTTTGCCCGCTTTGAATCTGACAAATCAAACCAAGTGTCAACACTCCCACCACCACCCTGCGACAATACACTGGAGTTTCAGGAACAGGAAGTGAGACTGGAAATGCAGTCTGTGAACACCAGGAAGGCTGCTGGTCCAGACGGAATACCTGGCAAAGTGCTCAAAGCCTGTGCTGAACAGCTGGCAGGAGTCTTCACGGACATTTTCAATCGGTCCTTGCAACAATCCATCGTTCCTGCCTGCCTAAAATCTTCCACCATCATTCCTGTCCCCAAAAAGCCAACCATCGGCAGCTTGAACGATTACAGGCCTGTTGCTCTCACGCCTGTGATCATGAAGTGCTTTGAAAAGTTGGTGGCCCGACACATCAGAAAGACAATTCCCCCCTCAGTTGACCCGCACCAGTTTGCTTATAGGGAAAACAGGTCCACTGAGGATGCTATCGCCGTGGCTCTTCACACAGCACTGAGCCACCTAGAGCACCAGGGGAACTATGTGAGGATGCTTTTCATAGACTATAGCTCAGCCTTCAACACCATCAAGCCGGACATCCTGAAGGACAAACTCTACCACCTTGGACTATCCTCTTCAATCTGCTGCTGGATAAAGAACTTCTTGACTGGTCGACCACAAACTGTCAGAATGGGTCCACACCTCTCTTCCTCCATCACACTAAACACAGGCTCACCACAAGGCTGTGTACTGAGTCCTCTCCTGTACTCCCTGTACACATACGACTGCACACCAGCCCACCAGTCAAACTCTATCATCAAATTCGCCGATGACACCACTGTGATCGGACTCATCTCAGGCGGGGATGAGTCAGCTTACAGAGACGAGGTCGACAAACTGTCTTCTTGGTGCTCGGCGAACAATCTTACACTGAATACCGCAAAGACTAAAGAAAAAATCTTGGACTTTCGCAAGCGCAGCACAGACCTGGCCCCACTCCTCATTAACGGAGTATGTGTAGACAGGGTCCAATCGTTCAAATTCCTGGGAGTCCACGTCACGGATAGGCTCTCCTGGTCCACAAACACCACAGTGTTAGTGAAGAAGGCCCAGAAACGACTCCACTTCCTCAGGGTACTGAGAAGGGACAAGTTGGACACCAAGCTTCTGGCAACCTTCTACAGAGCCACTGTGGAGAGCATCCTGACTTACGGCATTACAGTGTGGTATACCGGAAGCACGGCAGCAGACAAAAAAGCCATACAGAGAGTGATAAACACTGCCCAGAAGATCGTCGGCTGCTCTCTGCCATCGCTAGAAGACATTGCCAACCCCCGATACCTCAGAAGAGCCGGGTCCATTGTTGGAGACCCATACCACCCTGGACACGGCCTGTTCCAGTTGCTTCCATCTGGCAGACGCTACAGGTCCTACAAAGCACGGACAAACAGGCTCAAGGACAGCTTCTTCCCAACAGCCATCAGGTCTCTGAACCTGCAGCAACACGTGACGTGACGACTACACATATCCCTACTATGAAATTAAGTCAAGTCGAATTGAAGTAACAGGAAGGTCGTTTGGTGCAGATCTACCTTCCACAGGATGACTGAGGGAGGGTAAGTATAAAGACTGAGAGGTAAGTGATCCATCTTATTCTTGTTGGCATCGGTGAGGCAACTTGTAGTCGCCGGAAAATGGCGCTCAAGGCGGAGAGCTAACAAGTATGAATATGTCATAAATAAATGTCATAAATGTGTCTGGCCTGGGAAGACGAACTTGTGGAGAAGCACTATACAATTTCGTCATACGCTGCTGAGAGTATGATGACTACTAGGCTTTTTGTCAAGTCAATGATGACGACAATGCCTATGTCTGATTTTCATTTTTCATTTTTCATAATCACCATGTTTTAAAAAATAAAAAGAATATTGGGTAACAAAATTTACAAAAAAAAATGGTATCAGCATCGATCATTTTTCCACAGAAAAAGTTTTTTTTTGGGCCAATTAAACATTTTGCTCCTGAATTCTGTTGCTGAAAAAGAATCAATCTTGGGCTTTAAAGGAAAAAAAATTCTGTTGCAGACACTACGAATTATTAGCATTGGGGCAACACTATTAGGAACTAGTGAACATTTCGGTGCGTCGTTCAGCAAAGATAAATCAGATACAACGGGCGATTCTGACCCAATGGCGCCAGCGCAGAACATCCCGGAAAGCAGGAGCCAAGCATACCTGGCGGGCCACCTGTAATGGGAAAAAGTAAGGACGTCACAAATCTCCTTTCCCATGAGAAGAAGCACATATTTATTTAAGCAACTTAGAGGAAAAACGGCAGTGTTCCCTTTCCCTGTTTGACTTTTGCGTTTCCTTGGTGCATTGTGGATTTTCTCTATTAATAGTTAAGAAAAAATGGACTGTACCAGTGAGATATGTCTATCGATTACATTTTATAGGATATATATGCAACATAGAGATAGCACACAAACATGAACACACATTTAATAAACACAGCATTAAGAAATCACACACAATCTACAAGCATTAACATTTTGCCATTTCTTTACTTTATATATATATATATATATATATATATATATATATATATATATATATATATATATATATATATATATATATATATATATATATGTGTATATATGTGTATATATGTGTATATATGTGTATATATGTGTATATATGTGTATATATGTGTATATATGTGTATATATATATGTATATATATGTATATATATGTATATACATGTATATACATGTATATACATGTATATACATGTATATACATGTATATACATGTATATACATGTATATACATGTATATACATGTAAATACATGTATATACATGTATATACATGTATATATATGTATATATATGTATATATATGTATATATATGTATATATATGTATATGTATGTATGTATGTATGTATGTGTATATATATATATATATATATATATATATATATATATATATATATATATATATATATATATATATATATAATCAAGTAGTGTGTTTATTAAATATTACAGTTATCAGCATATGAAAATGTATATATATCTATATATATATAGATATATATAAATTTTCATATGCTTATAACTAATATTTAATAAATACATTACTTGATTATTGTACATGTCTGGTCTAATTTATTTGTGAAAATTGAGGGATTAGTGGAGTATCATTTTGAAGTAGCACGACTGTTGCGTGAAATTTTCTAGTACTCTACCCAATGCTGCCTGTAAGGTAAGTCCAAGGTTGAGGGGCCCCTCACCTGCCGGTCACGCGTTGAAAGCGCAAGTAACACACGAAGGCCGCCAGAATGAAGAAGATCAGCACACTTTCGAGCAACATGAGCCGGGATTGGACGATCAAAGCATTGTCTGCAAAGAACCAGGTACGTTTCAAGAGAACTTTCAAGCCAACTCAACACATGCGCTTACCTAACAAGAGCAAAAGTGCCGCTCCAGCTGCTGCCGTGCGCCCAAAGCCCAACTCCAGAGTCAGGCAATAGGCTAATGGGACACATAGGGCACCGCATGTAGCTGGCACTGCGCGCAGGCTCCACACACTCACACCACATGGATACTCTGGGGCAGACAATGGTGGACCGTTAAGGGAGCTATTCACAAATACTAATTGAGCTCGTTTATTGGCTGACATTTCCTAAACTGAATATGAATGAACGTACATCGGAAGGATTTAAATATAAATATAAATGACTTAACTACAATCTAAATTACAAATGTTATGTTTTTTATTGGAAATATTGCATTATTGAATGTAAATCGTTTTATTATTATTAAATTGGATACACAAGTTAAGTTTAGGGCGGCCTGGTGGTGCGAGTGGTTAGCGCAGGGGTGTCAAACTCCCTTTGGTCTGCGGGCCGAATACAGCTTAATTTGAGATCAAGCGGGCCGGACCAGTAAACTTATTGCAAAATTACATAGAACTAACAATAAGCCCACTTTTTTTCCTTTGTATTAGTCACTAATACTAATAATTAGTGCAAATAATGAGTAAATTATCAAAATGTTTATTAACAGAATTTTCCATTTACATTATGAACAATTTATTATGAACAAGAGAATAACATAAGAAGATAAAGAAAGTATGTGCAATTTTAACAACACTTTTACACAGTTAAACATATATTTAAGTGTTGTACATAAAACTGATCACAGAAATAGTAACAATGTTCCAAAAACATTTAGTTACTAAATGTTTTTGGAACATTGTTACTATTTCTGTGATCAGTTTTATGTACAACACACTTAAATGTGTGTGCCCCCTGGCAGATAATACAAGAACTACAAATTAAAAAAAAAATCATAATTTTTTATACAATGCAGCTTTCTTCCCCGGGCCGTACCAAACCACCAGACGGACCGGATCCGGCCCACGGGCCGTATGTTTGACACCCCTTGATTCGCAGGTCGGACTAAGAGCTCTAGGGTCTTGGGTTCAAATGCAAGTCACGCTCACCTGCGTGGGTTTCTGATTGGACACTCTAAATTGCCCCTAGGTATGGGCGCGAGTGTGTATGGTTGTCCGTCTCCTTGTGCTTTGCGATCGACTGGCCACCGATTCATGGTGAACAAGTCCCCCCCCCGCACCCGTTATAAACGTAAAAACCTCTTTGTCCGCCAGATGGCGATAATCCACCTTGTTTTACAAAAGCCAGCCCTCTCCAAATAGCCTTTGGCAAGTTTATAGAATAAAAGGGGTAAAAAAATTAAAAAGTTGCTCCAGGGAAATGTTAGCGGAGCACCTGCTCACACGAGTCCGGAGCGCTCTCCTCGCTCAAGAAGAATGGAATCATTTTTTTTGGTATATCTGACGATGATGAATCATTTTAAATATTACAATGATGAAATATACTAAGGATTTAAAATTGTAACTACCATTTGAGAATTGTGTTCATACTGGTAGTAGATTGTTTTACCAGATTTCCGTACCATATGTTATGAATAAATGTTTTGGACATGTGTTCAGCATTTGCCAGTTACCCGCAATCATGTGTGTGAACAGAGAAAAATAAATTTTATAATAATTTTGAGTCACAATTTATGAGTGCAAGTCATACACAGGGGTACGTCATTCTCAAGTTAATACGGTATCTAAATATAGCACCTCCGAAAGCCATCCACTTTGGAGAACATTTTTTACCTTTACGTGGGCCTTATGTGAGTAAATATATGTTCCGTTGCTTTTGTAGTTTTTTATCCTTAATAAGGGGAATTGGCCGAGGTTTACGGTATGCATTTTCAGATTCTGATGGCAAAAGTATTAGCCCATACTCATTCTTTGTCTTACCTGCTCCTATTCCATTCCATGTGAAGTTTCCATCAAATTCTCCCAGGTAGGCTGCAAAATATCCATGCACATATTGCCACAGTTGTAAAAGACATTATTCTGTCAAACAGTATTAAACCAGTTAAAAATTTAATGGTTGAAAAATGTGTGCTTCGCGGCCCCAAGTATATAAAGTCAGTGATATCGTTTTCCTGCATCCCCTGCATAACAGACGCATGATTTTTGGCAAAAAATAAACTTTTTTTAAAGCAAAATATTCTTAATCGTCCATTTATTATTTTATTTGCAAAACTTTATCACTATTTTGACAACTGATGTTTAGAACTCGAATGATCTCATTTTAATGATCTCATCTTGTCCTCTGAACACTCTTTTTTCAGAAAAGAATGTTTAGTTTGAAAGAAATGTTGCCATGAAAGACTTGTTTAGGTTTGAAACATTAAATCAACCAATTTTTGCAGTCTGATTTGTATAAAAGCACTCATAGCCACTTTCATTTGTTACAAGGGCACCTCTTTATATTTACAAAATACACTTTCTTTTTTGAAAGGCAGATCTTATTTGCAGAATAGAAGAAAAATATCTGACAAAAATAATTATGCAGGACAAGATGATGACAAACAGTCATTTTGGATCAATCAATGTTTTCATGGCCCCCAATCGGCAGAAAACAAAAGAGAATGTTTTATTTACCCCTCCCCTTAGAGTTGAGACGTTCATGTGATCAGGGCCCTCGAATGTAATAAAACAACAGAAAAGGCGTGTAAGGTGAAAAATAAAGAAAGTCCAGAAGATTGTCTTTTCCTATATATTTGTGCGTGAATTTGGGAATGTCTAATGGTAAACCTGACCGTGACATAGTTTTTTTTTTTTTTTTTACCTATTTCATCCAGTAATTCCTCGAATATCGCCGCTTCAACTATAAAGGTATCACTACATCGCAGATTTTTTCTGGGGGATATTTTTTCCTGTTTTATTGACACTGGCTCTGATTTGTCAGTCTCAAAGCGGGCAAACAAATGGTTCAGTTCCTCCAATAGTGAGGCATCTGGGTTTACAGACATAGTATTGTTTTTTTAGTTGGTAATATGTCGTATTCCCTGCCAGATCTTCTTTGGGTTATTTTATTTGAAGTGCTCCTCAATTTTTTTAGTATATGCTGCCTTGGCCTTCTTCATACCTCTTTTCAGCTCTGCTCTGGCAGCTCTATACTTTCTCTTGTCCCCCGATCTGAAGGCGGTGTTACGGCATTTGATGAGTGCTTGTGTTTCCTTGGTCATCCAGGGTTTTTGGTTGGGAAAAACCTGCATCCGTTTGTCTGTAGTAACGTTGTCAATGCAGTTTCTGATGTAAGAGAGTACAGTTTCTGTATAGTCCAGGAGGTTGTTGTGTTCGATAAGTTCCCAGTTGGAGCGGGAAAAACAGTCCTGCAGCTGAGAAAAAGCTTTTATTATCTTTATTTTTGGCCTTGTTAGTGTCCGTAGTGGGGTGTACGCGGGGGTGAGAGATATGCAGAGATGGTCTGATCCATCTAGATGTGGCAGAGGAGTTGCTTTATAAGCATGTTTGATGTTCGTGTAGACATGGTCGAGAGTTTTGTCTTCTCTCGTATTGCATTTGACATATTGGATAAACTTGGGTAGAACAGTCTTTAAACATGCTTTATTGAAGTCACCAGCGACAATAAAGACTCCATCAGGGTGGTCGAGCTGTTGTTTGTTTACAGCCGTAAGCAGGAGGTCGAGAGCCGGGTTGACGTTCGCATTTGGAGGTATATAGATAGCCGTTACTATGACAACTCCCTCAATAGATAGTATGGCCTGCATCGTATTGCCAATAGCTCCAAATCCGGAGAACAGTGAGTGTCAATGATCTTGCTGTCCCAACACCATTCGTTATGTATGAACATGCCAAGTCCTCCGCCTTTGCTTTTTCCTGTTAGTTTTTTAGAACGATCTTTCCGAAAAAGCGTACGGCTAGCTAGCGATAGCGCAGCGTCGGGGATATGCTGGTGTAGCCATTTTTCCGTGATAAGAATAATGTTGCAGTACCGAACAAAGCTGTTGGTAGCAATTCAAAGTTCCAACTCATCCATTTTGTGCGTTATGGATCGGGCATTTGTCAAAAAGATACTAAGAAGCGGGGCTCGGAGTGGTTGTTGTCGTAGCTTAGCAACAAGGCACGCCCGGCATCCGCGCTTTTGCTTCCTTTCTCTTCGCCGTCTGCGGCGTACTTTGGGTGGGCTGGCTATCCACGGAGATCCCGGAGGTCTCTGGATGTTCTCGGGGATATCGAAGGTCTGTTTGTAGTAAGTCGTGAAATTGGGTATCTTGCCTTTCTTTCTGAAAGCGATTAAATCCTGGCGACGGTAGGATAACGAACGAACTGGAGAGCAATGAGCCGCTGCACCCGTGCGCGCCGCCATCATGCACACCAAGTAATAGTAATATCAAGTAGTATAGTAATATTAAACCACTAGTTATGTGTTACTTTGTTAATAAGATGTCGAATTAGATGAAATAAAACATTTTTTCCAATCCAATATCCTGTTTTTGTTGTTTTTTCAGAGGGTTGAAACAAATTTGGTTTTTAGTTCATTTCAATGGGAAACATTCGTTCGAGGTACGAGAATATCGACATACTAGCTCAGTCCCGGAATGAATTAAGCACGTATCTCAAGGCACCACTGTATTTGTGCATCACACCCAAAGGCAGCGGGGCTCATTCCCTCGGTCGCAATTTCCTAGTCGACTAAGATTTGATCCAGTCTGTTGGTTTCCTTCGGGCCTGAACAATGTCTCATTTGTTCCTCGACATTGTAATAACCCAGCGCAATACTTTTTCCCCACAGCCATCAGGACTCTGAACTCGCATTAACACGACACACAATCCCTTCTGTGCAATAAATTTGGGGTGTAAAAAACAAAGTGCAATATCTTAGATTGTGCAATATTTTAAAATTTACTTGGCCAAGATGTGACTTTTTATATTTTTATATTACTTTTTTCTACTGGGAAAACACACTTTGTGGAATAGCACCACCAATTTTGTCATACGCAGCCGTGTATGATGACAATACAGTGGTACCTCAACATACGAGTGGCCCAAAATTTGAGATAAGAGTAAAATTTTGGACAAATGTTTATCTTGATATACGAGACAAATTTTGATATACGGGCAGACAGCGAACGCGAGAGGCTGCTCATATGAACATCATGGGCACTCTCTCCCCGCAACTCCCTCCTGTAATGTTTTTCTGGTCGCAACTCACTTGTAATGTCCCTGCGATTACTGGGTGCGGCGTTGCATTTTTTCAGTGTTTTTTTTTTCGATAGTCATTGTGAATGGCGAGGCGATTGCTAATACGATAGTTATATATACTACTCGTTGGCACGTGGTCGTACGTTATCCTATTGTGAGGACATTTATCTGCATGATTTTCGGAATATTTTGAAGGGAATACAAAAGCAGCTATCATCGATAGGTTGCATCTGAAATTCTGAAAGGTGGGGAAAACAGAGCCAACCCAGCCGGGAGAAAATGTAAAACACAATTGGAATAAACTTTAGTGTAAGGTTAAATTAAATGTATTTTTGAGTGTGTATGCATCGTAATACATGTTTATTTAAATTTGTTTATGTTATATTACGAGGGTGTTGCCGTGCAAAAACTCACCCCCTCGCCGCCCTTATGTCCCTCTCTCTATCCTCCGCAAAATCCGTCTCATTTTACTTCTATTAAACACATTATGGTATCCTATTAAACCACTAATTATTTGATACTTTGTCAATAGATGGCGACTTAGAACAAATAAAACATTTTTTTCCAATCCAATATCCTGTTTTGGTGTTTTCTTAGAATGTTGAACAAATTAATGTTTTTAGTTCATTTCAATGGGAAACGTTCGTTTGAGTTACGGGAAAATCGACATATGAGCTCAGTCCCGGAATAAATTAAGCTCGTATCTTGAGGTATAACTGTGAAGGCTTTTGATTTTTGGAATGATTTTGATTTGACATTGCTATAACCCAGCGCAACACTCAGTTTTTGACACAGAAATCTGACTCTTTTACAAATCATGAGTCACATCAGGATCTTCTAATGTATGGTACCGACAGCCTTGTCTAACATAAATGTGTTGTGATAGCTACTATAGCTAAAGCGACTATACGCAACTATGCTTCAATTGGGCTCCTTTTGTCGGTAATGAGACCCCGTGTCAGCTGCCTTTCCTCCAAACTCAGACCTAAGAACTCAGACTAAGACCACCCTACAAAGACACACCAATGCAAATTTCTCTCATCTTGTGTCAGTGTGTTAATGCACAAGCAAGCACATACAAAGGCTGCACTGCAAATAAAGTTAAATTGTATACTGGTGGTTAAGCTATATACATATATCAACATAAGTTGTAAGAATTCTCAATATATTTCTGTATAAATATATGGGTAGAATAGCTCCTTTTGAATCATTTCTTTGGTAATCAACGTACATAGCAGCTGAGCTTTGTTGGTGGCTGGGGCAAAAAGGAAGATTGCGGAAGGTAGGCTCGTTGAAAAAGATAGATGACGTTGGGTGAATGAAAAATAGATCTTGAAGCAAAAAAGTATTAGTCCCTCTGCCCTTGGGAATCTGAAATCTTACACCTTTGTATCATATACGACTTAGACTAGGTCAGGAAAAAGGCACAAATACGTCCTCTAACTGAACCAACACTTCAGGACAAGGTAAAATACTACACAATCACCAGTTCTGAGATTGATTTCAACATGCATGGTTTTGACTAGTGGTCTGCAAACTATTCCAAAGAGGCCCACAGTGTGCAGGATTTCATTTCAACTAAACAAGACAGCATTTTTTCACACATTTTAGCAGAAACCTCATTGTTTACTCTTTGTGCTAGATTGATCGCAACAAAAACCACGACCCACAGCCACCCTAGAGAACCGATTTGGGGACAACTGGTTTTGACAATTAATGGAGAGACACTTAAAGTGACTAGGTCCAGTGGAGGCCAATAAAAACTGATCTGCAGTTGGCCCCTGTGGACACCTCTAATTTAAAAAAAATGCTGAAAAAGATATCTTACCAGAGAACCTAAACTGTCTAGTGTTAAAGCTGATTATTGGAGCGGAATGTAAGATAAACTTAAGCTTATTGTGAGGGCCATAATCAACAATATTTTTCTGCAGGCCAATAATACATTGGCAGTATGTTCCAGTTGGCCCGCAGGCCACACTGGACCTTACTGAAATAGATGTGAAGCCATTGTTGAAACGTACCTCCCAGTGCAAGGATCATGTGACCCAGTGGTGGGCCACTGTCATCAATGAAGAAAATTCTCTTCATGTATAGAGAAACAAAATGACCGTAGTAGACCTCGTCAAACCTGAGGGTAAACACAAATGTATATTTTATTGCAAGCTCTGTTGTATTTTACGTGTCAAAGGGTGAGCAAGCGGGCACATTACACGACGGCGTTGGGTTGTGCGAGGCACCCCATCCTGGTCCAAAAAGCAAGCAGCGTGATGAAAAGCAGCAGCAGGTCCACGTGGGTCTGCACCACCAGGGGAAGCCGTTGTGCCACCATCCTCGACAACAGCACACGCAGTCGACACTGAATAATAAGAAACGTGACAACCTAAATCATTCACATCTAGGTCAAAGAGTGCATGTTGTGGTCGTTTAATAAAAGAGGGAAATTGAAAATAGTATTTTAGCTGAAGCGGGTCAGAAGCGATCAAACTATTATTATAGCTCAATCTGCCCTGGGCAGTTTAACAGAAGCGCACTAACCAATTGGCACAATTGGCCTTCAAAACCACGATCGAGCACCAATTTTCACATGGCTTTAATATAGGCATAAATGTAAAGTGACTTATGGGTGTATTCGGCCTACTTAAACTTTAACATCGAACAAAATGGAAAAAAAACACCATAAATTTGAATGCGGTTTTGAAAATACAATTGCAAATGTACGGCTCTTGGATGTTACCGTGCTCGATTTTTGGAAGTGGGTCCCAGTTTTTCGAAAAAATTATTATTTCTCAGAATGTGTGTTCGTTAGTGTTTGTCTGTTAACATCGGGCAAAATGGAGACAACACCATACATCCGATTAGAAAGCGGTTTTGAACAAACAATTGCAAACGTATAGGTCTAGGATGTTACCATTTTTGAATTTGGCCCCCTGTTTTAAAAAAAAAAGGAATCTTCCACTTCCAATAAGGAATGTTGGCGAGCTTTATGGCCCAGGGACAATTGTGCAAACATGGCTTCGTACCTGGCCAATTTTGTTTCGCATCAACGTCACTACGAAGACCAAGAGAGAAGATTAATAAAGGCATCACGAAAAACTGCCGCGGCTGATTTGAAAGTGGAGAGGCTTTGTCTATGTCTCTAATTATAAAATCTATCAATCTACAATCTTTTCTATTCATCTACAAAAATATTTTCTATTTACTTACCAAAAATTATTCAATATGATCGCTTTTGCTCTAATTTCAATATTACAAACTAACCAGCATCAAGTTTATGTTGGCTGTTCCGGAAGTGACCACTCAAACAACAGCCTCCTTCCATAGCTTCAACACTACGTTTAAACAAGTATTATCTACACAGTCCCAAGCATGTCATACGTTTAACGGCGTGATTCGCTATGCTTCACGCCTTAATTATTCTTTGCCTTTCAGCTGGCACGGGTGCAGCGGCTCGATGCACTCCAGTTTGGTGTTTCGTTTTCTCAATCTTATAGTTATTTACTAACATCTGCGAGGCAAACGTTTTCTACAGTCGCCAGGATTTAATTACTCTTGGAAGGAAATACGATATATCCATCACAACAGACTACCAACGGACCTACGATATCCCCGTGGACATCGAGACCTCTGGAATCTCCGTGGATAATCAGCCCACTCACAGTAGGGCGGAGGCGGCGAAGGGAAAGAAAGCAAAAGCGCGGATACCGGGTGGGCCTAGCTGCTAAGCCAAGGCAGCAACCACACCGAGCACCACTTCCGAGTATCTTTTTGACCAACGCCATCACCCACTAAATGGATGATTTGAAACTTCAGATTGCTACCAAAAGCTTTGTCAGGAACTGCAACATTATTCTCATCACGGAAACGTGGCTACACCCGCAAATCCCTGACACCGCGATATCGCTAGCTAGCCAGATGCTTTTCCAAAATGATCTTTCAAAATAATTAACAGGAAAAAGCAAAGTAGGGGGACTCTGCGTGTTTATACACTATGAATGGTTTTGCGACAGTAGGATCATTAACACACTTCACCCCGGATTTAGAGCTATTGGCGATACGGTGCAGGCATGAATTGACATTTATTTATGTTCTTATGTTATTCTCTTGTTCATAAATTAAAAGGAAAATTCTTTTAATAAACATTTTGATAATTTACTTGCACTAATTATTAGTATTAGTGACTAATCGAAGGAAAAAAGTGGGCTTATTGTTAGTTCTATGTAATTTTGCAATGAGTTTACTGGTCCGGCCCGCTTGATCTCAAATTAAGCTGTATTTGGCCCGCAGACCAAAGGGAGTTTGACACCCCTGCTCTAGACCATGTATATTCTGATATTAAACATGCTTATAGAGCCACTTCCCTCCCTCACCTGGCTGGATCAGACCATCTCTGCCTGTCCCTCAACCCCGCATACACTCCACTCCAGAGACTAACAAGGCCACAAATAAAAATAATGAATACTTGGCCCGAGGACGCCTTTTCTCAGCTTCAGGACTGTTTTTCCAGCACCAACAGGGAACTTTTTGAAGACCACAACCTCCTGGACTACACGGATACTGTACTTTCCTACATCAAAAACTGCACGGCCAACATCACTGTTAATAAACGGATACAGGTTTTTCCTAACCAATAACCAATGAGACACAGGCAGTCATCAAATGTCGAAACACCACCTTCAGGTGAGGGGGAAAAGGTACAACACAGGCATTAAAAAGGCTAAGGCACCATATACAAGGAAACTTGAGGAGCACTTAAAAAGGAAATAACCCGAAGATGTGTCGGGGAATATGACATATTACCAATTACAATGACAATAATGTGTCTATTAATGCAGATGCCTCTAGCTGAGGAAATGAAACATTTCTTTGCCCGCTTTGAGACTGACAAATCCGTCCCAGTCTCAATACCCCCACCATCACCCTACAGCAGTACACTGAACCTTCACGGATATGAGGTGAGACTGGTAATGCGGTCTGTGAAGAACAGGAAGGCTGCTGGCACCGACAAAGTACCTGGTTTTCACAAAAATCTTCAATTGTTCCCTGTAACATTCCATTATTCCATCCTGCCTGAAATCTGCCACCATTATCCATTGTAAGATAAGACAAAGTATCTTTGCAATTGCTTGTTCATATTGTATCAGTTTTTGTAAGTATAACAGGATCGTAGTTGATTGATTGATTGATTAGCCTCTCTGGTACTGAATTCTGGGGGTCAAGCTTCTTTTTGTTCTGTGTTGTGTTGTATGTCGTAGTGATAGAAAAACCGGTTACAAATGTTCTCTTAATCGTCTAGTTTTAAAAATTCTGCGACCAACTTTGGTCTTGTCCAGAGGTCTTGGATGGTTAGATTTGTGGGGTCATTTGTGCACGAAAAAAGATGTTCAGTATTGTGGGGGGGAAAAGTTGCATTTTGGGCAGGCATCTTGTATTCCTGGATCGATCCTGGACAGGTAGCTGTTTAGTTTCCTGCTGTAGCCTGATCTGAGCCTGGCGAGCTCGGATCTCACCTTCCTGCTCAGCAGTTTTTCTTCTTGGTTTATTAGAGGTGGTAGGGCATTGACGACTTTGTTGGGTTTTGCCTTGTTGAGGATGTTTTGAACTTCTTTGGTGTGAATGGATTTGACGCATTGTTTGTAGTCTTCTTTGGTAGGATTTGGCTTGTCGTATTCTTTTTCTATTTCCTTGCCATGCTGTGTGATGATGGTCTTTTTCATCTTTCTTGGTTTCTGGTTTGCTTGAAGAAGTCTGTGACCGGGATGGCCTTCAAGATGGCATGCCGCCAGGCACTGCTTTCCGATCATTTCACAGTGCTCCTTCAGAGGCATAACCGCGCACTCAGCATGCAGGTGGTCTATGGCTGACATAGAGAGACATCCGGATGCTATCCTGAGTGCTTGGTTTTGAATTGATTGAAGCCGGTTCCAGTGTGTGTCTTTAATTATTGGCGACCATACTGGGCTCGCATATTCAAGGACAGAACGGACGATAGATTTGTATGTTAGGAGTAGTGTTTCTTTTTCACAACCCCAGCTGGAGCCTGCTAGTGATTTAAGTAGGTTCAGCTTTTTCTTTGCCTTTGCAACTGTCTGCTTGATGTGCGGGCCAAAACAAAACATAGTGTCAAATGTGACACCAAGTAGTTTTGGCGTTTTTTCCAGTTTTACTGGTACCCCTTTGATGGTGATCTTGGGATGGAGGTTAGCTTCAGCAGTGGCTGGGGTAAACCAGGTCACTGTGACAGGATCGTAGTTAACCTTATAGCTGACATGCCAGCATAAACACCCAACTGTTTGACTGAATAATTAATCTCAGTCTTGTGATTGGGTTGAAAATGTCAGCACAAATACTCAACTGTCCGACACTGATCAATTACTTTTTGCCCTGCAAATGACTGAAACGTATCTGTCCGTTGGATGGAGGTTAGCTTCAGCAGTGGCTGGGGTAAACCAGGTCACTGTGACAGGATCGTAGTCAACCTTATAGCTGACATGCCAGCATAAACACCCAACTGTTTGACTGAATAATTAATCTCAGTCTTGTGATTGGGTTGAAATGTCAGCACAAATACTCAACTGTCCGACACTGATCAATTACTTTTTTGCCCTGCAAATGACTGAAACGTATCTGTCCAAAGTCCTAGTGACAACTGTCAGTTTTGCCTGTATTTAAGACACTCACTGGTCATTCGACTAGAATAGCAGGAACATCGCGCTGAACAGCACTCCACTGTTAGAACTCTCACTCTCCACTTTGCAGTTTGGTAATAAACATTTTCCCTATTAAATTGATCTCACTCTTTCTAAACCTGCTCCTAAAGTTGTATTTCAGATCTATCATCCATGTCCCTAAAAGGCCAACCATTGACAGCCTGAATGACTATAGGCCTGTTGAACTCACGCCTTTGATCATGAAGTGCTTTGAAAAGTTGGTCCCCCACCATATCAGGAATACAATCCATACCTCAGTTGACCCTCACCAGTTTTCTTATAGAGCAAACAGATCCACTGAGGATGCTATTGCCATATTTCTACAAAGCAATGAGCCACCTGGAGCACCATGGGAATTACGTGAGGATGCATTTTGTGGACTAGCTCATCCTTCCACACTATAATACCGGACATGCTGGCTGAAAAACTCTTCCACCTTGGAATATCCTCTTCCATCTACTGCTGGATAAAGAACCTCTTAACCAACCGACCACAAATTGTAAGACTTTGTAGTATATTGATACTATAACGGTAAATTACATCAGGTTTTACAAGTGGACTTAACCACCGCCACCTGATGGTCATTACGAATTACTGAGTGACCTGGATGTTGCTGTGTTAAAAGGCTGTCTGTGAGTGTCAATAAACAGCCTATGCAAGTTGGCTCCGTCGTCTATGCTGTTATAGATATATTAACAGTGATACAATCTTGGAAAGTTATCACAGACTTGATCCCCACCTCTCTTCCTTCATTACACTGAGCACTGGCTCCCCACAAGGCTGTGTACTGAGTCCTCTTCTGCACTCCCTGTACACATACACCAACCCACCAGTCTAACTCCATCATCAAATTGTAAGAAAAAAAAAACATTTGGAAGTCGGCGGGCCTGATTAAAATGCTTCGCGGGCCGTAGTTTGCCCATGTCTGGTCGGCGCACGGTCTACTAGCTGAAAGACATTTAGCCGACTGACATTTAGCCGACTGACATCTGGCCGACGGCCAACTCACCGAAAGACCATCTAACCGAACTTAGAATTAGCCGAACGACTATTTGGCCGACCAACTATCTAGCCGATGAACATTTAGCCGACGCGCTCGTCTGTCCCGGGTTTCGGCACCAGTTAAATGTTGGGTCTGAAGTTACAGATCCCCATACTTAACAACCGTGCACAAAGGAAAAACGAGGCATGAGACTGTGTTATATTTTAAAGCGACCGCCGGCTGGGAAAGGTCAGAGGCGCGAGTCCATGACTCGCGCTCGGCTCCGCGGAACTCTCTCTCTCTTCCCAAGTCGCGCTTTTATTAAGTTTAAGCATTGATGTCATGAAAAAGGTACAACAGTCACTGAGACGTGTTAAAGACATAGATTATGATTATTGACAGGTTGTTCTTTGTCATAGAGAATTTGTATGTCACGAATCCTAGCACATAATCTTTCAATCCGTGTCACGGTTAAATGTCATAGGGACCTTCAATCCATATTACAATCATCAGTGTCACCACCATCATATGATTCCAGTTTTATCTAGGTCTACATTGTCTTTTCCTGTGTCTGTGTGTAATATTTACATAAGCCGCACTTAAGTCTAAAATGTTCCCCAAAGTGGACTGAGTGCCCAATCAATTGTTGCGCCTTTTGTATGCATTGAATTCAAGATTCTGTAGATGTTGATGTATTACACTGACACATTGACTGTCTGGGTACATTGCTTGCTGACGCTCACAGTGACCGAGAAGATCTGGAAAGGAACCAAAATGGGTAAGATGAGATCGGGCCGACAAAAAACATCCTAATTTTAAAAATGTTTTTCCTTTACTTAAGTTGTTTTATGGCGTACAGAATTTTAAATGATCAAAAAAATTATAAAATACAGGAGAAACGTTGTGTTATGATACATAAATGTGCTAACTTATTTTTAACAAATGGTATATACTTATATAATCATTTATAGGGTTCATGGTGGGTAGTCTTAAAGATTGTGGGATGAATTATGCTAATTCAATGTAAAATGCTGCTCTACAAAGT
Organism: Stigmatopora nigra; assembly: GCF_051989575.1. NCBI lineage: Eukaryota > Metazoa > Chordata > Actinopteri > Syngnathiformes > Syngnathidae > Stigmatopora > Stigmatopora nigra. Next base: position 10,933,060 of record NC_135523.1, read on the forward strand.
TATAAAATGATAACTCACACACAGAAATACCTTGAGTAGGGCTCCGGAAATTCCGGAGTTTCTCCGAAAATGCAACACAAACTCCAGGACTCCGGAAATCCCCCATTTTTTTCACCTCAATGTTTTTTAGAAGCAAACATTTTGGGAAACTACTAAATTTCCAATTTAAATGCCTCAAAATTCACTACGGCTATTAGTCTAGTGCAACTTTAGCATGACAATCGATTCGGAATCAAATGCATGGGTAGCCTCTATCACAGACCTGGGCAATCCGGTCCTCGAGGGTCACTGTGGGTGCAGGTTTTTGTTCCAACCGATCCAGCACAGACAGTTTAACTACTGTATTTATACACCGTCCGCGTGCATAAGCTAACCCCAACCCTTAAACATGCCTTAAAATTGTTGAATCTTACAATCTCTCACGTAAAATCAGCCCTCCTTATTCCCAATTTTCATAGGCAGTACAAATAGGTTACGTTGAAGGGAAAATCTTTAAAAAAATCATCACACATTGTGTTTCTGAGATCCTGTATGAATCAAAAGCACATAATTAACATCAATGTCATAATATGCCTGTCTTTGTAAATGCAAAATATCAAATTATTCAATTCCAAAAAAGTAATGCGTATCTTGATGAGAACCTGATGCTCTCTATTACAGAAATTACAATTTTATCACCAGAAGTTTAAGATGTTGCGGCAGCCATATATATTGCCTCTAATGTCATAATATCTCAATTCTTTCAATGGTTCATATTACTCCAATAGTTGTCACTTTCGAACAAGAAATAAAACCAGAGGGAAAAATCAAGGTGGAATTGTGTTTTATTTTATAATCAAGCAGCACCCCCGACCAGAGTTTGCATGTTTTCCCCGGGCCTCCGTGGGTTTTCTCCCACATTCCAAAGACATGCATGGTAGGTTGTTTGGACACTCTAAATTGCCCCAGGGTGTGGGTGTGAGTGTGCATGATGGCCCGACTCCCTGTGGCCTGCCATCGGCGGGCCACCGATTCAGGGTGTCCGCCGCCTCTGATCCAGAGTCAGCTGGGAGAGGCTCCAGCACCCCCGCGATCCCAATGAGGATAAAGCGGTTCAGAAAATGAGAGGAGACCCTGCGAGCCTCACTCGGTATCTTTTGTGTCTTCGTCTGTCTTCCTAAAACCTCTCAGAACAGTAAACGAGCACGCATTGTTGTGGGTACGAAGTCCATAAAGAACAACTTTAATAAAACCAAAATGAACTCTGTTTTATACAGCAAAAATGCATATAAACAAAACGCACTGGTGATTGCCATAACTCTTGCTATATGTGATTAGCTTGACGAGAGGGAAATGCGTACAGCTGCTAGCATTAGCCTAACAAGTATCCAAATCTCATGCGTAAGAATGTACTCACATCAAATCAAACGTGATGGGCGGTTCATCGCATCCAGGTGGCGGAAAACGAAGCTCCCCAGATCCGGTTCGGTATTCTCAGACAAAAAGTATTTGCCGTTATACACACAGAGGCGGGTTCTTCTTCTACATGTTCTTACTGTTTGCTTTTCAGGGAGGTTGCCAGATGGGTAAGCCAGTTTCCAGCCGAATAACACTTGTAAAACTCTCCCAGTTAAAAAAAAAAAAAAGCAGACCAAATTTAAAACTCCCGTTCAAGATAAGGTGGGTCTCTGATACAAACCAATACCATATCGAATATCGCAGAATGTACACGGTCCATACCTGTCAACCTCTGCCGATAACTGCCCTTATAAATGAATATGATTCCCCGTACAAACCCCCCAAAAACCGTACAAACTCCACTAAACCTGTTTTTTTTATATCAAGTGGAAAGGAACTATGTTCACTGTGAGTACAGTACTTAATAGCATTGACAACATTTTTAATATATAGATTATATTTGATATTAACACATTAGGTAGTCTTTTCATATGCGTAGAGCTGTAATGTTAAATAAATACACTTCTTGATAGTTACATGTTTTCGCACCTATATAAAAAAAACAGTACAAGCCAAGTATCAATTATCCCATTAAAAAAATAATAACAACTTTTGCACACTAAGTGCCAATACCATTTTTGCCTAATTATTGAAATATATTTTCATTAATTCCTTACAGTGGCGTACGGAGGAATTTTGCGCCCCGCAGCAAATTCTAGACAGTGCACACATCAATGTCAGAACTCAATCAGAAAGTGATAGGTTCATCAATAATTATGCTTAAATATAATTATAAAACACTTAATGTTAAGTAAAGTTTGACTGCCCCAGCGCCACCTGGTATTGTGAGTACGATACTCCTTGTTATATTTAGTATTTATGTGGGCAAAGTTAATGATATTGGGTTGCATAGGGGGGCTTGAGATAAGTTTAGACACCCTGGGGTACACATAGTTTGTTGCATTGAGACATGTAGCTAACCCCCTGTCTAGACTTTGAGTACATCAGTTCTGACAGTGGCACCCTTCGGCCTTATTTCCTGTATTTTGTGGGTGTTCATTTGAACACCTGTCTGGGAGGTTTTTTTTTACCGTGTTTATTTGAGGGTGCCACTTTTAATATCTTTCGCTTCCCCTATGTTATCCCGTAGTCCAGGTTTTGGGTGGGCTTTGTAAATAAAATATCACTGAAAGCTAATAGCATTGTTTGTCTGACTCATCCTTGACCGAACCCTTCTGCTGTGGTAGTTGTGACTCCCTGGTATATCTTAACCCAGGGGGAGTCGTAACAAATTCCATAAAGAATGAGAAAGGACGTCATCTTCGTTGCAAACCCAGATAAACAGTCCTCGGAGCTCGGGACTGGGTGAGATGTCAAGTCAACGGTCCTTGGCCCGAGGACTCGGTGACTTGTTACGACCCCGAGTTCTCTTCAAACAATTTGAAGAAGCTTTCATACAAAAATGATTAAATGCACACGTGTGTGTATATATAATAGTATTACAGAATAAACCCAACAGAAAGGCATTTGAATGTGATGAATCTCATTTAAACTTAGCGAGTTACAGTCCGAGTTTTTTTATGTAATATAAAATCCGCGATGTCCTGAAGGCTTACTCTCAGGTTTTCAACAAGGAGTGCCTTAAAGATTGTCATAATGAGCACCTCTCTAATAATTCATCACCTATGCTCACAAAGTAACAAGTACCTATCTAGTAGTTTTGATCTGCAATAAAATCTGACATTGTGTACAGTGCTCCATGGCAGACGGTAGCGGCTAATGACAGTGTGGGTGGAGGAAGAAAGCTAGAGAAAGGGCAGGAAAGAGACGTGACAGCAACACATTCGGTGTGCTACATTTTTGTGAAACTAAGTAACACAACAGAAACTTAAAATTTAACTTAAATGAACTTATCTTACACACACTTAAAAATGGGTGTAATCTTGTGCTATTACCGAGGCAAAGGTGTTAATGTATTGCACCACTGCTTTTCAGTTGGAATTTGCTGCTTCCCCATGCCTCTCAACGGAATGTCAAAGCAGCAGCAAGATATGGCATGGAGATCAGCGCCGAGAAGACGAAGATCATGACGAACAGTGTTGGGCCTATGATGTGCGGGATTGCAGTGAATGGCTCCCAGTTAGAAACTGTGAAGCAGTTCAAATACCTTGGATCGACCATCAGTAACCAAGGCTCCAAGGCTGAAGTTTTGGCTCGTGCAGCTCAAACTTTGGTAGCACTGGCCAAGCTGAAACCGATATGGAGAGACAAATCCATCAACCTCCGCAGCAAACTCAAGCTGCTGCGTGCCCTCGTCCTGTCAATTTTCCTCTACGCAAGTGAGACGTGGACGTTGACTGCTGAGCTTCAAAGGAGAATACAAGCACTGGAGATGAAATGCTACAGGACGGTTCTCGGTATTACCTACAGAGACCGGGTATCAAACGATGAAATTCGGGGTCTAATTACTGCCCATGTAGACAAGTATGAAGATCTCCTATCAATCGTAAAGAAGAAGAAGCTCAAGTGGTACGGCCACGTCGTCAGGGGTGATGGACTTTCCTAAGTCATCCTCCAAGGAAATGTCAGTGGAAAACGCAGACGAGGTGGCCAGAGGAAATTGTGGACGGACAATATCAAGGAGTGGACGGGATATGGCCTCAACGCAACGCAAGTAGTCGCCCGCGACCGAGAGAAATGGAGACAGTTGGTTCAAGAATCTTCATCACGGTGCCCCTACGACCCTGGTGGGTTACGGGACCCTGACTGACTGACAACGGAATGTGTCCCAGTTCATTTTTTAAAGTTATCGAACCAGCTAAAACTCACTTTGAATGTTTCCGCTGCTGTCGAAGTCTCCACTTTCTTACCTGATTGCTTTACTTTCAAGTCCTTGTACATTACGCTGGCCTTTTCAAAGATGATGGTCTCGGTCACGCTATATCCGGCTAACTGTTTCTCCCTTATCCATATTCAAAGAAGCCTCTATCTCGTCAAGAAAATTACTGCGCAGATTGGAAAGGACCACTCTGTGAAGCGTCTCGTATCTCAGGGCAAACATTTTCTCAGAATTTTCCTTGTATCGGAAATTTCTCTTTGGGACACTCCTATGTCACGGTATTACTGTACATGTTTATTTTTGCATTACATGAGGGTACAACAATTGAGCATATTCATACATTGGTTCATAGCATCAATGGTTACAAATAGTTTTACTTAAGAAGCATGCAAACATCCGTCAGGTTGGGTTGGTCGACTGTATATTGCCCTGTGGTTTGTTACTTCTCTTTCATAGCCTGTACATGTTACTAACAGCCACAGGCAGTGTGTTGTAACAGACCTGGGGGGCAGAGCAGGGGGGGGGGGGGGGGGGTAGGATAACATTTGAAGTTGAGACCCAATGAAAGATGGGTAACAAACTACAGGACACTACACCACTAAATAGCAGATAACCACACAGAACACCAAGTTATATAAAGCTACCCCAATAACTTCAAGAAGCGCAGAGCAGAGCACACTCAGAGGAAAACAAATACTGTAGGACAAAGGGCAGCTATTCTCAAATTCACCACAGAGCATAAGAACATTTCACGATCCAGAAGAAGCAGGCGGAAAAAAGGGCAAGAACGGAGAGAACATACCACAAAGAACAAGGAGTTCCTCACAACCTGCAGCTAAGTGACTATGACCGGATCAAAGTTCTTGATTGAAACGGCGAGAAGGATCCAGTGCGGCGCAAGAGGATCCTTATGAATATAAAGAAACTGACACTTGTAAAATACCAGAACTCGCAATTTCAGATCAATAGGTTATAAGGCTATTAATTTTTTAGTGGCTCCCGGCATGTTTTGTTTATTTTTTTTATTTTATTTATCCAATACAGTGTTCCCTTGGTCATCGCGGTTAATAGGGACCCGGACCACCCGCGATAAGTGAATTTCCGCGAAGTAGGGATTCCCCTTCAAAAATGCTTAATTTGAATTGAATTCAAAAAAAAAAATTGTAATTTTTTTTATTTTTTAAACTTTTTTTTACCCCCCTGTATACAGTAAACCACATAGCATACGGGTAAAGAGAGTGAAATTCATGTTATAACAAAAAAAACTGTAAAATATGTTGTTTCAATGTAATATTTGTATTATTATTTTTTTTTTCCAAAAAAAATTTGCGAAGCTCTGAGTCCACGGTGGCTGAGCCGCGAAGTAGCGAGGGAACACTGTATGTCTCTTTTAATATTTTGGGTTGCAGACCCCTGAATTAGAAAGTTGATTAAATAAGATTAATCGGCAGAACAAAAAGGGCATCATCTCCTTTGAACACATCTGTCCTTGGCAAAATTGAAAGTTGGCGTGTCTGTCAAGCTCTTTAAAATAATTTTCCATCATTTAGGTCTAGGTCGAGGGCGAATCTTCATCTCGGTGAATCTCAGTGAGTACTGCCATCCCGTCCAACTGGACCACTCCACGCCGTCAGCATATGAAGCGTGGCCTCCCCCCAGGTACTGGCCATTCAAGTTGGATGTGTGACAGTTGCGATACCACCAGGCACCCTGGTAGTATGTAGCGCAGTTGTTTTCCGACTGGTCGAGGTCTCGGTCCTTAGTGGTGAACGCCATGCCAGAATGCTTCAGGAGTGAATCACCTGCAAGCACATGTGCCATCTAGCTTTCATTTACTCTCTTACATCAACCGTATTTTCCAGACTATAAATCATACTTTTTTTCATATTTTGGCAAGGCCTGCAACTAATACTAAAGTTCCACTTTTATTTGTGCGTGCGTACTGAAGTAATACTATTTTGAAGTAATGCTACTTTTTATTTACTTATATTGGAATGAAGTAAAATGAATCAGTAATAAATAAAATGAAATAAATCAGATGACGAACAAGTTATTTAACCTTTGAGTATTTTTTCAAGCATATTTAGTAAATCTTTTTTTTTGGTTACTCTACTGATTGCATTGTTTTAAAAATAAATATGACGTTAAAAGCTGTTTCATAGTGCTTGAGTATTCTATTTAATTAATAATTTTTACTGGCACTTTAATGAATTTTTGGGATGACTACTTTTCTGTGTACTTTAGTAATGTACTTAAAGTAATGCTATTCTTATTTGAGTACAAATTAATTTTGGATACTCTCACCACCACTGCCTGTGGATAAACAAACTTGCAAAAAAAATCTACCCGTAGCCAGGTTCCGATTTTCGGGTTGGAGTACCTGCAGTTCCTGAGTAGTGAGCCACATCCAGGGGATACCCATCCTCCTCGGGATTTACCGAATCGCGGCCAACAGAGAATTCGGCATAATGGGCGAAGGCCGTGGCGTTTTCAAAGTCGGCCATGTCGATTCGCAACTCGTAACTGTCTGAGCGTGTCAGGGTGTAGATCCGCTGCAGGCCTGAAATAAGGACACACACTGTTATGCTGGTGTGGCATCTGTAGAACAAACACAAAGGAAGCTATACAACGGTCACATGAAGTCATTGTTGATATTGTGTTCACTTCCTCCACATTTTGATTTAAAGACATTTTTGGGTGACTTACAGTTTATTGGTCACATCCTGTAAATTTAGGCCACACAGTGGTCCCTTCCTGTTGATTTTGGGGTCACTTTTCGTATTTTTTTGGCCTGTTCGGAGGTCACTTTTTTGTATCACTTTTTGTCGATTGTTAGGTGTTTCTGGTTCTTTCTCTCTTATTGTTCACTTCCTGTATACTGAATATTTTGTGGTGTTTGCACATTTTGGGACATTGATTTTGAGACATTTCTCTTCTTTGCGCTTTGTATGAAGTAATAATATTTTGAAGTAATGTTATTGTTTGAGTGTGTAAGTTGGCCACACTACTAATTACAATGTTTCAAGAATGAATGCGACATTCTGAACTAGTACCCTGTTCTTGAGTAGTCTTTTCTTTCATTCATTTTTTTTAACTTCACTCATCCTTGTTAGAGTTGCTGGGTGATGGACCCCATCTCAGCAGACTTTGGGTTATACGTGGACTACACCCAAGAAAGCCAGTCAGTCGTAGGGCACATATAGAGACAAGCAACCTGTTGCATTCTGAATCACACCGCCACCAAGTGGGAATCAATCGCACGCTGCTCGCACTGAAGTCAGGCGAAAGAACTAATGATTGCCTTAGTCTTTTAAAAAAATGTTTTACTTGTACTACTTGAACGAAGCAATATAAACCAATAATATAAAACTTTTTTTTTAGTTTGGAATTTTTTGTCAGTTTTATGCTTATTCTAAATTTTTGCCGTTTTCAGTTTTGACACTTTTTACTTTTTTACGTATTCATTGATTTTCTGACTTTACCTCTGTAATTTTGTTGGTCCCTCTGGGAATGAATCCGGCTAAATAAAATAAATGGAGATATTTTGTTTTTGTATTTTGATGAAACAGTACATTTGAGGCAAAACTATAGATTTTTTGCGTCTTAATTTCCTGCCTTTTTTCTGTACCTTGTCATTTTCTGAACTGCTTTATCTTCAATTAGGGTCACGAGAATTATGTAGTATATAATTACAATTACTATGTGAAGAGTAATAGGATATAAGTTGTTGGAAAAACTACGTTTTGAAATTTGAAATGTTTTACCTATGGAAATTAATGAGTTCATGAAACACAGAATAATTGAGCCTCAGTGATATAGTGCAATGATGCATTGGCTCTTTTGCTTGACTTTGGTGCGGGGAGTCTGGGTTCAATTCCCACTCAGGGGCAGTGGTTGTCCGTCTCTCTCTGTGCCTGACTGGCGACCAGTCTAGTGCGGAGTCTGCCTTTCACCCAAAGAGTGTTGGGTTAGGCTCCAGCAACCCCGCATAGGCGAGCATAGGTGGTATGGAGAATGAATGAATAAATGAATGATAGTGTCACTTGGTATTAATTTTGGGTATTTTTGTACAAGTGTGAGTGTATGTCTTTCAGACCAAGCCAGTGCTCTCCTGTGGTTTTTCCAAAGCCATCCCGATATGCGTCCCAACCACGAAAGAAGTTGACGGAGCCGTCTTGTCTTCTCTGGATCACCTGTTGGCACACACAAGCACACACCAATGTTGTCTAAAAGCCAATTTTGTCAAATGATTTGAGACCAATGTAATTTTTTGGGGGGCATGTTGGTTATGAAAATAAATAAACAATACTGATTATGCAAATTATTAACTAATTCATTGAGTTTCCACACTGCTGATCCTCATACAGATCGCGGGGCATTAAATCAATAATTATTTTAATTGTTTTGTATTGTGTCATTTGTAATACAATGTTAAAAATATATATGTCCTGGTGAGTGGTTAGTGCGTCAGCCTCAGAGTTCTGGGGTTGAGAGTTCGATCCCAGGACGGTACTCACTGTGGGTACTTTGCATGTTCTCCTTGGGCTTGTGTGGGTTTTCTCCGGGTACTCCGGTTTCCTCCAACATTCCTAATACATGCTTGTTAGTATGGTCTAACTCATTGACCCCAGGTATGGGTGTGAGTGTGTATAGTCTTCATGTGCCCTGAAATTGGCTGGCTAACGATTCAGGCTACAGAACAACCGCGACCCTTGGAAAAATAAGTGCTATGGAAGACAGAGAAATTAATATTCTTGCTTAACCCGTTTTAATGCAGTGGCAACATATGTTGCTAAAAATCACTGTCCTTTATTGCTCACAATAAAAAAAAAAAGCTCTGGGGTCCTGGGTTCAAATCCAGGTCGGTCCACCTGTGTGGAGTATGAATGTTCTCCCCGGGCCTGCATGGGTTTCCTCCAGGTACTCTGGTTTTCTCCCACATTTCAAAAACATGCACGGTGGGCTGATAGGACACTACATTGCCCCCAGGTATGGGTGTGATTGTGCATGGTTGTCCATCAACTTGTGCCCTGCGATCGTCTGGCCACCGATTCCGGGTGACAGAGAACTTGCAATACAGCAATGTGTTGAAATACTTTATATGGTCATTTTTATTAAACAAATAAGTCTTAGAATATTTTTAGCCCGCGACGACGCCAGACAGCTCGCCGAACAGACACATCGAGACTATTAGTATAATAATTGCAATTTGTAAACTTTGTGTGTGAGAATATGTGACATGCTAAAGTGTTTAACTTATTATTTTATTAAACAAATAAAGGTTTTACTATACTTTTAGTCAATGCATTGAAAAACTCTCTCTAATGATTATAATTTTGAGAGCTACAGATTACCTGGTTGATCGGTTTCAACAGTAAACTCTCTCTCTCATGATTGTAATTTGGACAGTGAACGAATCCAGCGAAGAATTGTCCGTTAGACGAAATGTCCGGCGGCGAATCGAGCGATGAACTGTCCGACCGAACTGTCCATCCAACCGAACTGCCTATTTAGAATACTCTTAATGTCTAAATAAATGAGGGCCTTTGCGCATACTATCTTGATGCTACTATATGTCCTTTCCTCAGGTATATTACAGCAGGACTCCAACTAAACTTGTGCCTAAATCAACTTGTGCCTAAATCAAAAATATGTAATAATATAATATCAATTGCTCTGTCACGGCTATATTTTGGCTGATCTTAAAAAAACTAATATAAAACTAATACAACGGCTGGCCAACCTTTTGTTGTTATTTTTTTAGTGTATTGCTCAGTCACGAGTACGTACGGTCCAGCCTCCTTCGTCAGTGCTCAAGTCACAGTAAACCATGAAGCCAGCGGGCTCGTGAATGGGAAAGATGGAGTAAACGCCATCTTGAGAATTGCCTGCTTCCAGGACATCACTGCAGTCTCTTGGCACCAAAGCTGAAGGGATTAGATACAATTTAAACAGCAAAGATTGGTCGACAAAGTTCGCTAGTGGGTTTTCATTTCTAACTGCTCTACCTTTGCGTTTGTCCGGGCGAAGTCTGCTTTGGCTCTCGGAATCCCTCCGTAGGCTAGACAGAGAATCGGTCAACGCCGCATTTAGCTTAAGGACCATCGCATGCTCATCAGACACCATCTGCATACAAAGTTTAGGTTTGTTTAAAATATTGGACAATGTTTTAGATTGTTTTGCTATTTAATTGTGAGGATTCTTTGTTAGACACAATTCAGTTCCCATTCATTTTCAACGGCAAAAAGTCAAAGTAAAGTCAAAAGCCTTTAACAAAACTATTGGTGCTACTCCACAAAATGCATGTTTCCCAATAAAAACAGTCACATTTTGGCATGATAATAGAAAAAAACTTGGAATATTCTAAATTATTACACATTCGAAAATATTGCACATTGTTATTGCACATCCTGAGGTTATTGCACAGAAGCAATTGTGTGTCGTACTTATATAAGTTCAGAGCCCCAATGGCTCTTAGTCTATTTCTCAATGTTTTGTGAGACCTGTAGTGTCTGCCAGAGGGCAGCAGGTGGAACAGCTTGTGACCAGGGTGGTAAGGGTCCTTGACAATTTTCACGGCTCTGCTGAGGTAGCGAGGGCTGGCAATGTCATCCAGTGAGGGCAGAGAGCAGCCGACGATCTTTTGGCCGGTGTTGATCACTCTCTGTATGGGTGGCTTTTCTAGCTGCTGCCATGCTTCCAGCGTAACACACTGTAATGCAGTATGCCAGTATGCTCTCCACAGTGACTCTGTAGAAGGTTACCAGAAGCTTAGTGTCCAAGTTGTTCCTCCTGAGTACTCTCAGGCCTTTTTCACCACTGCCATGGTGTTGGTAGACCAGGGGAGCTTGTCCATGACGTGGACCCTCAGGACGTTGAAGGAGCAGACCCTCTCTATGCATACTCCATTTATGAAGAGTGGGGCCAGATCTGTGCTGCGTTTGCGAAAGTCCAAGATTATTTCTTTTGTTTTCGTAGTGTTTAGTGAGGTTGTTCACCAAACACCACAAAGACAGTTTGGTGACCTCATATCTGTAGGAAGACTCATCCCCCCCCCCCCCCCCCCCCCCTTTAACTATCCTCACATAGTTCCCCCAGTGCTTTAGGTGGCTCAGTGCTGTGTGTAGAGCTACAGCGATGGCGTCCTTACTGGACCTGTTTGCTCTATAAGCAACTGGTGAGGGGCAACTGAGGGAGGGAATATGTCCTTGATGTAGTAGTCGATCAACTTTTCGAAGCACTTCATGATCACAGGCGTAAGTGCCACAGGTCTGGAATCATTCAGGCTGTCAATGGTGGCAGATTTCAGGCAGGAGGGTATGATGGATTATTGCAAGGAACGATTGAAAAGATTTGTGGAAATCCTGTCCGCCGGTCAGCACGGGCTTTGAGCAAACATTCAGCAGTACCCGTCTCACTTCATGTTCCTGAAGCTTCATTGTACTGCCGCAAGGTGGTGGATGTGTTGAGACTGAATCCGATTTGTCAGTCTCAAAGCGGGCAGAGAAACAGTTCAGTTCCTCTTCTAGTAAGGCATTTGTGTTAACAGAGACCTTATAATTGTCATTGTAATTGGTAGTGTCACATTCCCTCCTATAAGCATGTTAAATGTTAGAATAAACAGTGTAGTTTTTTATCCTCTGGTGTGACACTTCACATACTGGATAAACTTAGGCAGAACATTCTTTAAACATGTTTGGTTGAAGTCACTGGCGACAATAAGGACTCCATTTGGGGGTCAAGCTTCTATTTGTTTTATAGTAGCTATCAGGAGGCTAAGTAGCATGCTAACATTAGCATCTGGTAATAATAATATGCCACATCAGTGGCACAATCCCTCCCTCAGTTGACCCTCATCAATTTGCTTATAGAGCAAACCGATCCACTGAGGACGCCATCTACACACAGCACTGAGCCACTTGGAGCACCATTAGAACTATGTGAGGATGCTTTTCATTGACTATAGCTCAGCTTTCAACACTATAATACCGGACATTTTGGCTGACAAACAAACTCTCCCACCTTGAACTATCCTATTACTATCGGCTGCTGGATTAAGAATGTTGGAATTATATATTAAAATGTTAACTAACGACAATTATGCAACTTACTAATACATTAATAACTAAGCAAATGAAACTAAGGCTGAACCACTATATATGTTTAATAGTGTTTTTACGACTTCACTATGTGGAACACAGCCGCTTGTTAAACCCTGTATGATTTATCGCGTAAATAATGAGCTATCTATACTTTATGGCATAGACGCTGAAGTTACTTTCAGTTCCGTTATCTTAGAATGACCAATGTGAACCCTAGTGTCTCACTCCTTTTTCCAGTTTTGTTTGTGTTACCAGAAGTTATGGCCCTCTCGGCTCAGAGAAAGAGAAGTTACTGCCGACAGACATGAGTTAAAAGGATGACCCATGTGTGGGGTCATAGGGTTTTTTTTCACACACACACTCATACTCAGAGGGACGGAGATCATTGCTATGTGCTTTGTAAAATGTATTGAGTTACCTTTCTTCCTCTTGCTTCTGTATGAGGTGTTAGGTCCAGATCGATCTGTTATATAAAGCCACGCCTTTTGAACGAGACTCTGCTGACTTTTTCCATTTATGAATTAAAAGAACTTGTGGAAGTAGAAACAGGCTAATATTAAAATTAGCTAACGGCAACAACAAACTTTCTACTTCAAGAACTTCTTAACCAATTGTCCACAAAAAGCTAGACTTGGTCCCCACTTCTCTTCCTCCATTACACTGAGCACTGACTCCCCTCAAGGTTGTGTAAGGAGTCCTCTTCTACCCACCACTCTAACTCCATCATCAAATTTGCCAATGACACCACTTTGGTCAGACTCATCTCAGGAGGGATGAGTCTGCCCACAGAGATGAGGTCAACGAACTGTCTTTGTGGTGTTGGTTGAACAATCTCACACTGAACACCAAGAAAACTAAAGAAATAATCCTGGACTTTTGCAAACGCAACACAGGTCTGGCCCCACTCCTCATGAATGTAGTATGCGTAGACAGGGTCCATTCCTTCAACTTCCTGGGGGTCCACTTCACGGACTTGCTCTCCTGTTCTACCAACACTACGGCAGTGGTGAAGAAGGCCCAGGAGCGACCATTTCCTGAGTGTACTCAGGAGGAACAACTTGGACACTAAGCTTCTGGTAACTTTCTATAGAGCTACTGTGGAGAGCATTCTGGCATACTTCATTACAGTGTGGTACGCATGGCAGCAGACAGAAACGCCATGCACAGAATGAATGCTGCTCTCTGGCCTCACTGGATGATATTGCCAGGCCTCACCACCTCAGCAAAGCCGTGAACATTGTTGGTCACAACCTGTTCCAGCAGCTGCCCTCATGCAGAAGCTACAGGTCTCACAAAACACGGAGGAATAGACTTGGGTACAGTTTTTTCCCAGAGGCATCAGGGCTCTGAACTTGCACTAGCATGCACTCCTGTGCAACAACGTTGGGGTGTGCAATAGCAATATGCAATATCTTAGATTGTGCAATATTTTAGAATTTACTTTGCCCGAACGTGGCTTTTTATATTTTTATATTATTTATGTTTTTACTGGGAAAACGCACTTAATGGAGTAGCACCACCAATTTCGTTATACACAGCTGTATATAACGACAATGAAAGCTTTTGTCTTTGTTTTTGACATAACTCCATGTTTAGAAGTTCTGTCTAAACTGATTGTATGTCTCTGTCTGTCTTACAAAAACAGCTAGAACAGAAAATGAGCAGGAGTCATCGAGTATGAGGTCAAAAAAGAGCAAACTCCAATAGAAATGTGACATTTTGCAAAAAATGTGAATATGAAAATGTGTTTTCCTTCACCTGAGCGACCCGCTTCTGCTGGTTCTGCAGGCTTTCCAGTCTCTGCTCCAGAATTGCTTGTCCACTCTTGAGGGCATGTGTGTCGTGTCTGAAGTCTCCCTCCGCAGAGTCTCCCGCCAGTACGCGTACATGTGTCATCTCCTTCCAGTCTTCGGCATTGCGTGTGCTCACCGCTCGCAACAGCGAGTTCTGCAGTGCCTCCCACCGCTCCAAGTGGCGGGTTGGGTCTGGACAGTTGGGGTCAAGAAAGATACTGATGGCTTCGCCTTCGCTCGCCTGTGACACCGTCACCAATGCGCCTGACTCTTTGGGATTGGTTGAGATGACAGGAGATGTCCAGGAGCCTCTGAAAAGTATGGTTCCCAACAATGTTTTTAATTTTTAAGTACCACTGACATACTTTTAAATTCAAGAAACTGTGAATCAATATCTAGTTTTACAAAAGCACCCTGGTTTATTTTCAGTGGGTCCATTCATTTCTAATAGCGTGATGAAAAACCTGGCCGGTTTTTCGTTTGGTCGCCCGGACGTTTGGTCACCGGACGTTTGGTCACCGGACGTTTGGTCGCCCGAATGTTTGGTCGGCCAGACGTTTGGTCGCCTGGACGTTTGGTTGCCGGACGTTTGGTTGCTGGTCTTTTGGTCGCCAGTCAAATGGGGACAGAGAGTAAGTATTGTTGAAAACAGCTTTCAATGAGTTTATTATCTAAATATCTACTGTTGATTCATGAGAGAGGTTAATATCTAAGTAATGTTTAATATCCAACTACTGTTGAAACCAGCTCTCAAAATTATATTCACAAGAGTTTAATTTCTAAATATCTACTGTTGATTCATGAGGGATTAATATTTAATTATCTACTGTTGATTCATGAGAGTTTAATATCCAAGTACTGTTGAAACCAGCTCTCAAAATTATATTCGCAAGAGTTGAATATCTCAATATCTACTGTTGATTCATGAGAAAGAGAGAGAGAGTTGTTGGGTTTATTCTGTATTACTATTATAAATATAGTTGTATTAAGTCATTTCTTTGTTAAATCATTCTCTTATTATTCTCAAAGTGTTGTGAGGTCATGAACTGCCGCCTAGTCCACTCTCACATAGACTTCTCCAGGGATTGTTGATCGGGCAAGGACTGGATATCTGCCATTTCCAGCAACGGAGCCCATAACAAAGATATTGTTTCTGCCACGTCCATAACACTCGTGACGCACTTCGGGTTTTTCTTTATGTAATTATTATATGATTCTTAGGTCAAGGAAGGCATAATTGTTCTAATCTAAATGTTGTTTAGGTCTAGTCTCCTGTTTTTGTTATTGGTAAAATACTTTGATTGTTATTGTAGTCCCAGATGTTGTTTTTACTCATACGTGATGGAATGATCAACAACTCTGTAAATTGTTTTGATTCATGGCAATAAGAGTCGTACGAAAACATCTACTCGGGGAGACGTTCGGAAGTTGTAAGAGGAACTTGCTGAATCTCCCCTCGGAGGTTTTACCTGTTGTTATCCATTTCTATTTAATTAAATGTCAATAATTGAATAAGATGTCTGCCTGCAGTTATTGATAATTACGGACGAAGGTAATTATTAATGGACCTAACAGAGTTTACAAGAGTTTAATATCTAAATATCTACTGTTGATTCATGAGGGATTAATATGTAATTATCTACTGTTGATTCATGAGAGAGTTTAATATCCAAGTACTGTTGAAACCAGCTCTCAAAATTATATTCGCAAGAGTTGAATATCTCAATATCTACTGTTGATTCATGAGAGAGAGAGAGAGAGAGTTTAATATCTAAATATCTACTGTTGATTCATGAGAGAGAGTTTAATATTTAAATTTAGATATATACCAGCTCTCAAAATTATTTTCATGAGAGTTTAATATCTAAATTTAGTTAGTTTTGAGAGCTGGTTTCAACAGTACTTAGATATTAAACTCTCTCTCCCTCATGAATCAACAGTAGATATTTAGATATTAAACTCTTGTTCAGAGCTGTTTTCAACAGTACATGCTCACAAACAAAACTACAGGGATAAATTCATCCATTCCTTCGTCTTCTGAACCGTGCATCCTTGTGAAGTTTGCCATTTGTTGCTGGAGCCTATCCAAGCCGACTTTGGGAGAAAGGCAGACTACGCCCAAGACTGATCGACAGTCAGCCGTAGGGCACACAGAGACAGGCGAACATTCGCACTCACAATGACACCAAAACCAGTGGGAATTGAGACCGCGCCTGCCCGCACAGAACTTAAACAAGTGAACCTCAATCATCAGGTGGTCCGTAAATACATCATAAATTAAAAATGTGAACAGTAATCGCAACACTACACACTATACCAGTTTTGTTTTTGCATTCATAACGTTGTAGATAATCTCAAGCATACTAATCAATCTGACAAATTTAATTTGCTGCAAAACATCCACGACGTATTATTTTTCCAGGCGGTGCGGCCCGACCTAATGCTGGAAAGGAATTTTAGACTTGATACAAAATAAAACATCTGGTTTCCTTTCTAAATAAAGCATTATTGTCAATGAGGATTGCCCATACTTTCTGTTACGCCAAAGTCCTAAGTTCGGTGAAAGCCTAGAGTTTGGTGAAAGCGCAGCGTTTGGCAAAAGCTTTGAATTCAGCGAAAATTTTGAGGGGAGCAACATACTTTTCAGAAATGGGACCTACACAGTCAAGTACAACCGTCATCATTGATAGCCTAGCATTGATAGCCTAGCATTGACTCCCATAGCGTTAATACTCAAAGGACCCAACTCTTAGCTAAGTTCAATACAGCTGACAAATACCTACACTTTATTTTGTAGCATGGTTCAACGTAACAGTCTAAATTACAAGGACATTGACAAAAATACATAACACTACTCTAATTGTAGCAGACCGTCTGCATGGGTGCAGCACTCTCCGTGCAGAACATAAAACTGAGACTCCATTGGCTGCAGTCATAAGCTGTCTTTATTGTAGCGTGCACATCACAATGAAAAAGTCCATTCAATTCCGTGGTCTCGTGTGGTCGCATGTTATCAGCTTGCGACCCCAAATAGCAACGTTACAGGTGTCCCCCCACATACCCAAAGAAATACAAAATACAGCCCTCAACAGAGCAACCACAATAAATGTTTTACACTTTTATTTGTTCTAATTTACCACCTACTCACAAATTAACAAATAGCTAGACGTTATAATCTTGGAGCTATGTTGTCCGGGTCCTTGTGTTCATGATAGGGTCATGAGCAACATTATTGGACAACATCTTCCTTCCCTTGCCCGGAGGCGGGTTAGCGGGGCCCCACTCCGGAGCCAGGCCCGGAGCAAGTGCGCGACAGCAAGCACCTGGTGGCTGGGCCTACACCCATGGGGCGACCTGGGTTCCCCCTGAGATGGGCTTATCACCTATGAGAGGGGCCAGAGAGTTCGGGTGCGTCGAAAGCTGGGTGGCAGAGAAGAGATCCTTGGCCCAATCCCCAGAAACTGGCTCTTGGGCGTGAAATGTCACCTCACTGGTTGGTAAAGAGCCTGAGCTAGTGTGTGAGCTCGAGAATTTCCGGATTGATGTCGTTGGGCTCACCTCTACATAGCTTGTTTTCTGGTACCACTACTCTTGAAGGGGGTAAGACACTTCCACTCTGGAGTTGCTCACAGTGAGAGGCATTGGGCGGGTATGGGCATACTTGTTGCCCCCTGGCTCGGTGCCTGTATGTTGGTGTTTACCCTGGTGGACGAAAAGGTAGCATCCCTCTGTCTTAAGGTGGGCCGACGGGACCTAACTTGTTGGTGGGTATGCATCAAACAGCAGTTCAGAGTATGCATCCTATTTGGTATTCTTGGAGGGGGTACTGATCCTTTGGGGGACTCCCTACTTCTGCTGGGGGTCTTCAATGCTCAAGACGGCAATGGCAGCGACACCTGGAAGGGAGTGATTGGGAAGAATGGCCCCCTGATCAGAATGTGGGTGGTGTTTTATTGTTGGATTACTGCGCTTGTCCTGGATTGATAATAATGAACACCATGTTCAAGCATAAGAGTGTCCATATGTGCACTTTGCACCAGGACACTCAAGGCCGCAGTTCGATGATCGACTTTGTATTCGTGTCATCAAACCTGCGGATGCATGTATTGAGCACTCGGGTAAAGAGAGGGCGGAGCTGTCAACTCTCAGCAGACCCTCACCACCAGGGGTGAGGGTCTGCTGAGAGTTTAAATTCCCACCAGTCGTTGTGTATGTCATGTCCGGGAACAGGCGATGGACATTGAGTACAAGTGGACCATGTTCCGCGCTTCTATTCCTAAGGGAGCAGACCGGAGATGCGGTCGCAAGGTGGTCGGTGCCTGTCGTGGTGGCAATCCCAGAACGCGCTGGTGGACACCGGTGGTGAGGGAAGCTGTCAGGCTGAAAAAGGAGTCAAGCTGACGGGTACTGGGTGGCCAAGCGGCACGCAGCTCTGGTTTTCTCCGAGGCTAAAAACCTGGGCATTGGAGGAGTTCGGTGAGGCCATGGATAACAACATCCAGGGGGCTTCAAGGAAATTTTGGTCCACCATCCGGTGTCTAAGAAGGGGGGAGCACCACCAATGTATAGTGAGAACGGGGCCCTGTTGACCTCAACTCAGGATGATAGGAATCGGTGGGCTGAATACTTTGAAGACGTCCTCAATTCCCCCGACACACGTTCCCATGAGGAAGCAAAGCCGGGGAACTCTGAGGTGGTTTCTTATCTCTGGGGTTGAAGTCACCGATGTGGTTAAAAAGCTCCTTGGTGGTGAGGCCCCGGGGGTGGATGAGATCTCCCGTTGTTTCAAAAAGTCTCTGGATGCAACATCGCGTGGACATCAGGGTCAGTGCCTCAGGATTGGAAGACCGGGGTCCAGTCCCTTTATGACCGGTGTCAGTCTGATCCGTGAAGCCGGCAGTACGTCGGATCCGTTTCCAGCAGTGGTGTGCTGTCAGGGCCTTCAAAGCATTTTCTGCTGGCCTAAAAAATATCTGGATCACAGACTGATTTTAATTATATTTTGTCCATGAATAGTTATTAAATCATTCCAAATTGTCTGTCAGCTTCCTTACATTGCTGTCCGCCTAGTTGCACTGCTTCCAGATGTGTGTTTTCGTATTGAAGCATTTAACCAATCACATTTCAGCTATTATTTGTTGCCAGGATCAGAAATCTGCCCCAAGGCCTTCACAATCAGTTCTGCAGGCTCTGCTGTATTAAACGAGTGTCAATAATACTGTTGCTTCAACTAATCAGAATTTGATTTTGGTGACACCAAGGCCTTCTAGCAGGCATATGGATACGTCATTGCTTTCACCAACTATGATTGGCTAGTGATAGAGTGGAATAGCCAGAGTTACCAAATTGTATCTGGAGCGTGGTGCATGAGCAAATATATTGTTATGTTGATTTAATAGCGGTTTTGTCCACCCGCAATGGCTGAAGAAGAAGAATAAATGGATTGGTTTGCAGATTTACTGTTAAAGCCATTTTCAAGACGAACTTTTCAAGAAAAAAAGCTGGACATCATTAAAAAAGGTCGGACACCTCCAAAGCAAGCAACCCTCGAAATCGAATAAAAACATATGCCAGAAATACGACGGGACAGGATCGACTTTGAGCATTCAATTATATGAGGTTCGTATTGATGAATTTGTCACAACTGCAGCTGCAGTAGAGGTTTTATAGCCATAAAATAGTTTTTGAGGGTTGGATCGATTCCGATAGCTGAAGGCGCTACTAGAAAATGCACGGACCGCCACTGGTTTGCAGAGGAGGTTGGACTCTCCCTGGGCTGACCTATGTCACCGATTCTGTTCAACACTTTTATGGACAGAATATCTACGCGCAGCCGTGGCGTTGAGGGGTTTCGGTTTGGTGGCTTCAGTATTGCATCCCTGCTTCTTGCCGATGATGTGGTTTTGTTGGCTTCATTATGTCGTGATCTCCAACTCTCGCTGGAAAGATTCGCAACAGAGTGTGAAGCGGTCGGGAAGACAATCAGCACCTCCAAATCTCAGACCATGGTCCTCAGTTGGAAAAAGGTGGCATGGTCGCTGGGTCAGAGATCAAGTCCTTCCCCGGGTGGAGGAGTTTAAGTAAGGTTTCTTTCCTCCTCTGGTTAGTTTTGATCAAATAAAAACTGTTGATTGTGTGTACAGGAAAGCTACGCTGGGGTAGGGCACACAGAAAATGTGCCTGTCCACTGAGTTTGTAAAGCGGCCGAGCCATCACGTCTCATCTCCTGACAAAACAATCGGGAATTTGGCTCTAGCCACTGGCCCAAAATTCATACTCCTGCGAGTCTGTATAAGAGAGGGCTTAGTACAGCTTTAACACCTTGTACGCTGTGATCGGCTGGCCACCGATTTATGCCTCTGGCCTGGATCATATGCATCATAGGTGCCGTTCAAAGTGGCTGCTTGTTGCAGTAGCTCCCTAAACCCTCACTTATATTCTGTTTTTCTACAGGTTTTTTTATCCTTTATTTGTACATTTTATTGTCTCTTAAGTTTTTACTTGTTACTTTACTTCGTATATTATATTCCAAACTTTAATGTTTTAAAACTTTACTTTCAAGACTCTACTCTAAGTCTCAAGCTGTGCAATAGGCAGTCTTTGATCTATTTGTTTAGTTTATCTTTTTTAAATTTTGGACATTACATTTTTGACCCACTCAGCCATGCCAACGCTGTTTTACACCAAGGATCAGCTGTTAGCGCTACGCAACACCTGGATTCCCCAAGGACCTGGACCTCCCCGTGGAGTTAAAGAGGAAGAGAAAAGGATGCATAGCTGAACGAAAATGTCAGGAGAGAAAGTGAAGCTTCAGTCCCAGCATTCCATCTATTATTATGGAGAACATAAGATCTCTCCCCAATAAGATGGAAGAGCTAATGGCGCTTACCAAACAACAACGACAATATCGGAGAATCTGCATTATGTGCTTCACGGAGACCTGGCTGAATGAGCTAACACCAGACTCTGTCCTCTCCTTGGATGGCTTTCAGCTGGTGAGGGCGGACAGAGATGCCCCTGACTGGGGGCACTGTTGAATTGCAAAGACGAGCTGGCCATTGGAAACAACTTAGTTTGGAAAGTTTCTTCTAAATTGAAACACGCCAACTAATATTCAGATTAATGCCCATTTTTGTCTGCTAAAAAGCATATATAAACTGGTCTTGGATATCAAAGAGGTGTCGCTCTTTGAATAAAGTCCTGCTGATTTATTAAAACGGACCTTGGGAATCTCCGTCTGTCTTCCAAAGTCTCCAGAACAAAAAGCGAGAACACAGCTTTGTAGGTATGAGGCCTACAGACAATGCGAACAGTTTCTGACCTCACCGTCCCCAAAGATAGACTTAGACCTGCAATGGGTTGGTTTTGTTGCGTGGGAATTATTCCTTTAACTTTTTTGTTCACTTGCTTTCTGTGGCCTGATGTGTGATGAGTGATTAGCACGTCGGCCTTACAGTTCTAAGATCAATGGTTCAATCACAAATGGGTTCTGACTTTCCTGTGTCGAGTTTACATCTTATCCATAGGCATGTGCGGGTTTTCTCCAGTTACTCTGGTTTCTTCCCACATCCCAAAAACATGCATGGTAGGACAGGTATGAGTCTGAGCAAGAATGGCTGTTCTTTTCCTAATATCCGTGACCGGACTTTTGGTTGCCGGTCAAATGTACTTAGATTTTAAACAGTACTTAGATATTAAACTCTCTTTCTTAGATATTAAACTCTCTCTCTTAGGTATTAAACTCTCTCTCTTAGATATTAAACTCTCTCTCTCTCTCTTAGATATTAAACTCTCTCTCTCTCTCTCTTAGATATTAAACTCTCTCATGAATACAATTGAGAGCTGGTTTCAACAGTGAACTCTCTGTCACCATTTGACCGGCGACCAAAAGGGACCAAAAGATCGCCGACCAAAAGACCGCCGACCAAAAGACCGCCGACCAAAAGACTGGCGACCAAAAGACCGGCGACCAATTGTCCGAGCACCATTAATACCCTGTGATTGGTTGGTCACCACTTAAGGCTGTGTCTGATGGCCATAGTTGGCTTGGATTGGCACCAGCATGCCCAGGGACCACTGTGAGAATAAGTGGTACAGAAAATGAATGAATGTTTTTGTGAAAGCAGTGGGTGATGATGGTCCTCCCTGACGCCTGACTAATTAGCACATTTTGCACAAAAGTAAAAGATGCACTTTGTTTTCAGATATAAATTTATGAAAAACTTAAATGTTTTCAAGTACCTGTTGATAAAGGGCAGCGGATAGTTGTTGATGTAGAGGATGACGACCATCGCTGTGACGACCGCTACCATGGAGACCACCAGGACCACCCACAAAAACAACCTGCAGCATTTCTGGACACAGAAAGGAAGTCGTTTGTGTGACCGTTCGATGTCTACTTCATAGTCTGTGTTACAATCATGGGTGGAGGTCCCCGAAGCAGGCAAATTCACACAAGCCGGATGTGGAAGTTTATCTTTATTTAGAGTGTGCATTGGGTATGACAATGTAAAGGTACAAGAAGAGAAGCGTAGTGGCGTCGTCTTGTGTAGCGTGGAAGTCAATAGCCAAGAGGTCCGTAAAGGGGTCCAAAGCAAAGGTACGAGATGCGCGGTCGAGATTGTAGTCATGGTCCGTGGTCGTGAGGGTGGTCAAAGTGCTGGGAACAAAACAAGAGGTCGGAGATCAGGTGAGGCAGACTAGGAGGTAGCCCGAGAAAGTACCTAACAGTGAACTGATTAAGATGATCCAGCGAGGTGGTCATGTTCTAGTTGCCTTAAATAGTCCTTGATGTCTGATGAACCGCACCTCCCTTTGCTTAACTCAGTGCTTCTCAATTATTTTCTGTTAGGCCCCCCCTAGCAAGAAGAAAACTATTCGCGCCCCCCCCACTTCCCACCGTGACTATAAATAAAATCATTTTATAAAAGTGTTATAGGTACAACATGTGAAATGTTGCACTCTCACAAACATGACAGAAGTAACAATGAGAGCGCCACTGCCAGCTACTGTTGTGGATGCGCAATTACACTTTATACTAGTACGGCCAAATAAAATCCTATTCCCCAGGGTTACACGCGCCCCCCCAGGTATCGCACTGCGCCCCCCCCCCCCCCCAGGGGGCGCGCCCCACTATTTGAGAAGCACTGGCTTAACTCATCAGATGCTGGACTTGTGATTGGGTGACAGGAGTAAACATCCACTGTCTTGGCGCAATGCAACCAGTGTGCAGGTCACAACTGGGTGGCAGGTCACACCTGAGGTGTGGCCCCATTCCAGCACACTGGATCGCACCGAACTCGGAACATAAAGATTCCTCTGTGTACCTTGTCTGGGGTCAGGCTCTGGTTCTTGGGCACTCCGGACCTCAGCCTCCAGGTCAGTCCTGATAGTTGCTACTAAAGATGAGGGCGGTAAGATTGTCGTGAGCCCCTCCTCAGAGTCCATGCATTGGAAGATGCGGGATAGACCATCAGGTTTGCCGTTTCTAGAGCCCGGGACATAAGAAAAGGTAAAAATCTGAAGAAAACGGCCCACTTGACATGGCGAGGATTCAGCCTCAGGGCTGACTTGATATATTCCAAGTTTTCTTATCTTGATGATGATTGTGTTAAGTTCTCAATAGTTGACGCAGGGGTGTAGGGAGCCGTCCTTCTCAAAAAAAATGAATCCTGCCCCAACCCGCGAGGAGGATGACTGGATGTGACCTGCGACTAAGGCATCAGAGCTGTTGAGGGATCAAGGGCCTCCTGCTCAGGCTTGGAGATATCGTAGAGATATTGGTGAGAGTGGGCCCAGGCAGGAGGTCAATGGCGCAATCATAGGGGGGCGGGGGGGGGGGGGGGGTGCGGAGGCAGGACCCTAGCATTGTCCTTGTAAAAACCCTGTGCAAGGTCGTAATACCAGTTTTAGCCTCAGCGGGGATCTTTTGGGTACGAGGGCTGACTGGAGACACCTGGCTGGGCTCAGGCCATCACCTTGGGACCTGGCCAGTCAATGAATGGATTGTGTTGCCTTAGCCCAGGAAGACCCAGAACTATGGGAGCCTCTGGACAGTCCAACACCACCTGGTAGTTGCCGGAAAGGCAGAGGTAAACTGGCTCCATTCATAGCTCCACTTTGCCTAATGGCCGCCTGTTCAGTGCAGTTGTCCTAGAAGGTTTATCCAAGGAGCAAGTCCTAATGCCTAGGTGAGACACCACGGAGCGGTCGATAAAACTCGTCCACTCCGGAGTCGACCCATGCGGTGGCCTCGTGTGTCTCCCGCCAATTTGGCGAATGCATCGAGGGAACCCGTCTCATTATGGCACGCCAACTCCTCCTTCAGGGACTCCGCTAGGCCCCCAAGAAATACTTCCTGGAAGCGTTGTCATTACAAAGGGTGCAAAACTTGCTGACGGAGAGACATCAAGAAACTCGCTGTCTCCCTGCCATGTTCTGGGTGGTCGAACATTTCCTCCGTAAGGGCATCATACGAGGAGCAAATGTGGTCGAGATTCTGGTCGTGGTCCGTGGTAGTGAGCATGGTCAAGGTCTTGGGAAAGAAACAAGACTTCGGGGATTAGGTGAGGTAGACAATGAGGCAGCACGAGAATGTACTTAACAGTGAACTGATTAAGATGATGTAGCGACATGGTCACGTTCTGGTTGGCTTAAATAGTCCTGGATGTCTGATGAGCCGCACATGCATTTGCGTAACCCATTAGCTGCTGGATGACAGGATCAACCACCCAACTGGCTCTTGGTCTGACACTATAACATTGACTAAATTTACAAAGTAAACATGACATTTTGAAAATTCCAATACACGCTAATAGGAATCCAATCCAGTCAGCAAAATTGTGCTGCCTGATAGCCCAATGGTTTTCTTAATCATACTTAATGTCCAGAATTCCTGGGTGTGTGAAGTAGCTTTTTAAGATGGAAGCTTTGTTCTTTATGAGATCTAGTGTGTCCGTGATATGGACCCCAACAAATTTAAAGGACTGGACCCTGTTTACACATACTCCATTTATGAAGAGTGGGGCCAGATCAGTTTTGCGTTTGCAAAAGTCCAGGATTATTTTGTCCGGTCCATGATGGACATTCACAAGGTCGAGCAAAAGTAAGCACGCCAAGACAGATGAGTGAGATTTTGACGCTTCTGCAGAAGGAGAGCACGGACAGAGAACAGACAGAGTTAGTCTGCGTAAGACTCTGGTCAATCTTTGACTATCTCTGTTCTCCAAACTCTGACAACTCTCCTTCTGTATCAACTGGTTAATTAGGGCAAGATTCGTGACATACAAATTATCTATGACAAAGGACATACAATTTCTATATGACAAAGGACATACAAATTCTTTATGACAAAGTACATACACATTTTCTATGACAAACGTCATACAAATTCTCTATGACAACAATGCAGGAGGGCTGTGACAACGATGAAGGCTGTGACACCGATGAAGGCTGTGACACAGATTGAAGGCTGTGACACGGATGAAAGCTATGACACGTATTGAAACATTCTTTGTTTACTGAAGATTATTTGACATATTTCTTTTGTTTTTGTGGTGTGTAGTGAGAATGTTCACCAAACACCCCGAAGACAGTTTGGTGACCACATATCTGTAGGCAAACTCATCCCCTACTGAGATGAGTCTGACCACAGTGGTGTCATCAGCAGATTTGATAATGGAGTCAGAGTGGTGGTACAGTCGTATGTGTACAGGGAGTATAGAAGAGGACTCAGTACACAACCTTGAGGGGAGCCAGGGCTCAATGTAATGGAGGAAGAGAGGTGGGGACCAAATATAACAGTTTGTGGACGGTTGGTTAAAACATTCTTAATCCAGCAGCAGAGGGAAGAGGATAGTCTGAGGTGTGAGAGTTTGTCAGCCAGAATCTCCGGTATTATAGTGTTGAATGATGATAATGGTGTTAGGATATCCTGTTTTGGTGTTTTTTCAGAGGGATGGAACGAATTAATTTGTTTTCAATTGATTTCAATGGAAAACGTCTGCTTGAGTTACGATATGCTTGTCATACGATCACAGTCTCGGAATGGATTACGATCGTAAATCGAGGTACCACTGTATATGCTGCCTAGGCCTTTTTAATACCTCTCTTCAGCTCTGACAGCGCTGTATCGTACCTTGTCCCCTGACCTGAAGGCGGTGTTACGACATTTGATGAGTGCCTGTGTCTCATTAGTCATCCAGAGT
Organism: Stigmatopora nigra; assembly: GCF_051989575.1. NCBI lineage: Eukaryota > Metazoa > Chordata > Actinopteri > Syngnathiformes > Syngnathidae > Stigmatopora > Stigmatopora nigra. The sequence continues at coordinate 10,959,437 of NC_135523.1, forward strand.
TTTTGGTTAGGAAAAACCTGGATACGTTTATTAACAATGACAGTGTCCATAAAGTTTTTGATGTAGGAAAGTACAGTGTCCGTGAAGTCCCGGAGATTGTGGTGTAAAAAATGTTCCTAAATTGTGCAGGAAAAACAGTCCTGCAGCTGAGAAAGGGCGTCTTCAGACCATGTTTTTATTATCTTTATTTCTGAGTGGGGTGTATGAGGGGGTGAGGGACAGGCAGAGATGGTCGAATCCGGCAAGGTGAGGGAGGGGTGTGGCTCTATAAGCATGTTTGGATATGATAACTTTATTCATCCCATATTCGGGAAATTACATTGTGGCAGTAGCAAGTGATTAGACAGAACAGTAAAGCAAAAGCACAAAGTACAAAGCAAATCAAAGTAAATGGAATCATCAAAACATTAAGACATAAAAGCAGCAAAAACACAAAACGAGCAAGAGTGGACGGAGCTACCGTCGCCGCCGGCTGCCGCTTAAACAGTGCCATTTTGGTTGCGGTAGCTAAATCGGATTCAAAAAGACGTTGTAAAGTTGGACAAAAACTGGAACCACACACAGGAAGTCTTCCACGAGATGGGGAACTTCTGCAGACTCTGACCGAGGGGGAGAATATGCAGAGTCGCTCTTCCAAGCTTATCCGCACAGTTCCTCAGTAGTCTGAAGCTGAAGAAAATAGCAGCAGGGCAGAACTCCTCGACTGGGTTGCTGGTAAGCGCCGACAGCTCTTCCATCCTAACCCACAATGGAATGGTTGGTCAGAAGCATTGCCTCTGTTTGATGTTAGAATAAACATGGTCTATAGTTTTATCTTCTTTGATGTGACACTTCACATACTGGATAAACTTAGGCAGAACTTTCTTTAAGCATGCCTTCTTGAAGTCACCGTGGACAATCTGTTGTTTGTTTACAGTCGCTAGCAGGAGGCTAAGTGCTGTGGTAACGTTAGCATCCGGTAGACTACAATGACGGTCGTAAGCTCCCTAGGTAGATAGAAGGGCCTGCACTGAACTGCCAAGAGCTCTAAATCATGGGAACAGTGAGTGTTTATGATCCTACTGTTGCACCACCAGTCGCTGTTTATGTACGCCTCCGTCGTACTCTGAGTGGGCTGACTATCCACGGAGATTCCGGTGGTCTCGAGATGTCCTCTGGGATAGTGTAGGTTCGTTGGTAATCTGTTGTGATGGATACATCGCATCTCCTATTGAGAGTAATTCAATTCTGGCGACTGTAGAATTTTTTTCCTCGCAGATGTTTGTAAATAACGACAAGACTGAGAAAATAAAACACCAAACGCGACAACAAAGAGCCGCTGCACCCATGTGCGCTGCCATCTTCAGCTTTAGTGTCCCGTCCACCCAGAGCACTCTATTTTCGGACAAAGGCAACAGTGACTGCCGCAAGGTCACCCGGACCGTGATTTTCCGGAAAAATCCACCCACACTAAGGCTCCTGGCTTTCCTGTCCGCCCAGAGCACTCTATATTTTTATAAGAGTGATGGCATTTACCCAGTGGCTGCCTATATTCTTCTTTGGCCTTGACCTAATGGTGGATTAGATTAGAATTTTATTGTCTTGATGGCAGTAGCAAGACAGACACAAGACACACAATACATTTTAGACCCAGGTAAGAAACTGGAGCCACAGTCAGGAAGTCAACAGGGTGGGGACCTTCTGCAGACTGAGACTAAGGTTACCACGCAGTCCCTCAGTAGTCTGGAGGTTTTTAAAGATCATCTTCCTCGCCTAGATCCTTCTAAGATGTTCTATCACCTAATCAGCCGCAGCGGAGAGGATTGGTGGGGGGGGGGGGGGGGGGCTTCAAAGCACACAAGCAGACCAGTATGCACTGGCAGCTCCTCCATCTGACCAGGGATAGATCTCAGGCTCTGATAACAATGAGGGAATACTCGGGCCGGAGCGTTGCCTCTCCTCCCAGCACTATCATCCACTGCTTACAGCTGATCCTGCGTGCATGACAGCGGAGGCACGATTGAAAGGCTCCCAAGATGTCTAGGACTAGCACAAACAAACCAAGCCATGCAACGAGTAGGGCAGACTCGCAAAGGCCACAGTATGACAAAGCAAAAAGCCAAATGTACAAAGCAGAGTAAATGGGAAATCATTAAAAAATACAAAAATGCAATAAAAAAACAGAAAAGCAACGAAAACACAAAAAAACGAGCAAGAGCGGACAGAGCTACCGCTACGACTGCCATTTGAGCGGCGCCATCCTAGTTGCTATAGCAAAAACGGTGCAGAATATGCAGAGTCACTCTTCCAAGCTTATCCGCACAGTTCCTCAGTAGTCTGGAGCTGAAGAATCAACAGTAACAGAGTACAAACCCTAAAGTCCGTTTACGGCCTGGTCAGCGCCGACAGCTCTTCCATCTTATTGGGAAGGGATCTCACTTTCCCCAAAATAATAGATGGAATGGTTGGTCTGAAGCATCCTGGCACCTTTTTCCAGCTCGGGATTTACGGCGGCATTCAGGTGTTGGTCCTTCTGCTGCGTATTGTTCACAGCTAATCCCATGTGTATGACAGCATAGCTATGGCTCAGTGGTTCCAAAAAGAAGAAACAGACTACCAGACTGACAGAAAAAAAGTTGTGAAAACATTAAAGTAAAAAGTATAAAGTACAAAGAAAAGTAAAAAAGAATGTATTAATAAATATGAAAATGTAATAAAAGAAAAGATAGAAAGGCTGAAAAACCCAAAAAACAAATTAAAGTGGACAGAGGATGCCGCCTTACGGCGCCAGCTTTGAAAAAAATGTAATGGTTGCGCCACCTTCTGCAGCAATAACTGAGATCATGCGTTTACGATAATTTGTGATCAGTCTTTCACAACACTTTAGAGGAATTTTGGACCCCAGCATTTTATCAATTCTGCAATATTAGAGGGTTTTCTAGCATGAAAAGCCCATTTCTGATCGCACCATAACATTTCAATAGGATTTAAATCCGGACTTAGCCACTCCAAAACCTTAACCTTGTTTATTTTGCCATTCAGAGGTAGAAGAAACAGTCGGCCGAAGAAGAAACTTTCAAATTAGAAGAATGCCCTTAATGACATGAAGGAAAAGACCATAATTTCAAAGTGGAAAAAATTGTGACCGAAAATAAAAACATCCATGATAATGAGGGATTTACGCATGAGAAGATTCATCATTCAGCCATAGCTAAGGCCGTGAAGTTGGCTTGGTTGGTAGCTACTTAAGGCTTCTCAGACATGCAGTAGAGTCATGATCGAGAGCAACTCAACTGTCCAAACTGCTGAGAATATCATGGTGAGGAAGATGAAACTGAGGACCATGATGCTTTGTAACTTTTCCAGACTGATAGATGCCCATCAAATTTTTTTCACATTTCTTCTTGAATTTCTTTGGATCTTGGCACAGTGCTCTGATCTTGTAGCCGAACTTCACTTTGTCTGACACATTCTATTTAAGTGTTTTCTTGATTCAACACGTGGTGGTAATCAGGTGTCGGTGTATCCTTTGAAATTGAACTTAGCTTTCCTAAAATTGTAATTAGTCGCAGTTAGTTTGTTATTTAGCAAAGGAGCCAATTACTTTTTCACAGAAAGCCAGACACATTTGTAATTTTTTTCTGCCTTGGTAAATAATACAATTTTCAAACTGGTTTTTAGCCTGGGGTTGTCTCTGTTTCATACAGAAATTGATTTGAGTGTCTGAATCCTATGTGTGATAAAGTTGAAAAAAAAAACACAGAAATCAGGAAGGGGAAGGGGCAGATACTTTTTCACAGTACTGTATAAAATACCACGATAAACTAAAGGGGCAAAGTGGTGAATTATGAGAGTATAGCCATCCTTCCCCATTTTCCAGCCCCAAAGTCACAGCTTCACTGCATCCTGGTATTTCCAAGTATTCACAATAAAAACAATTTCATAAAAATTTCAAAATTTGCGCTGAAACTCGCAATTGCTGTAACCTTCTCCAAGGAGCAAGGAGGCTTCCTTGGAGAAGGCTTGAAGAAGAAACGTCCGAATTAGAAGACATGAAGGAAAATACCATAATTTAGTAATAAGGCCGGGAAGTTGGTAGCCACTTAAGGCTTCTCAGAAATGCGGTGAAGTCATGATCAAGAGCCACTTCCCTTCCCTCTGTCTAGGAGGGAAAACCAGAAGTTTTCTTGGACTCGTGGATAGGCTGTCGATTGGGAAGTGTCTTCCTATTTAGGTCTCTATACTCTACGCATAACCGAAGAGTTCCATCTTTTTTTTCTGACACACGACCGGCAAGGAGTATGATGAGTTTGACTTTCTCACCCAGCCCTGTGCTTTTAAGTCATGGAGATAACCCTTCATTTCCTGGTACAATGGTTGTGGCACTGACATATATGAATGCTTGACTGGCTCAGAATCTTTGAGAGAGAGAGAGTCATTTGCAATCTGTCAGTACAGCCAGTGTTATACCCTGTATTTTATCTTGAAACACAGGGAGAAATATTCAGAACAGTGATTAGTTGCTGCTTCTTCAATCCAACTTTACTGTTATGAGGAAAACCTCCCGTGTTCCAAGCTGTGCAACAAGGCATCAATAATCGAACCCAAACATACACTTTAACACGTCTCACTTGCCATGTGGATCAAGGTATCAACAATCGAACATCAACACATCCAAAACTAGTTGTTCATCCCCAACATGCAATCGTTAATAAATTAAACACTTTAGCATACCACACATGTTGTAAATCTGATGTAATAAACAGCAATTAATTCTCTCGCTCTCCCCATCCACTAATTCCTCGTTGTATAAAATGTTGCCTCATTTTATTATTAAACATCATAAACACTAGTTACTCTGTTAATAGATAGTGAATTAAAACCAATAAAAAATGTTTTTCCATTGTAATATCCTGTATTTGGTGTTTTTTCAGAGGGAAGGAACAAATTAATTTGTATTTAGTTCATTTCTATGGGAAACAATGATATGAGATACGAGCGCAGTCCCATAATGCAATAAACCCGTATCCTAAAGTACCTCAGCAATGGAAAATTGGAAGCAACAATTTTGTGCATTGTACCAACAAAATGTACAGTATGTGTGATGCCCATGCAATTGGGCACCTTAAGTACCGTATTTTCATGACTATAAGGCGCACTTAAGTCTTAAATTTTCTCCAAAATAGACAGTGCGCCTTATAATTCAGTGTGCCTTATATATGGAAAAAAACACCACTGTCAGATATTAAAAAAACACAAACGCCTGAACTGAAACAATACTGTTAAATATGCAGATGTCATTTTAGTTTACAAAATCTTCCATCATATAGCTCCTCCCCCACTGCATGATTTTATACAAAAAAAAAATCCAAAACATCAACAATGGCTGGCTCTAGAGGTGACTGTGTAGCGAGTGCTTCATACCTGGAAGTCAATAGCAATTACCATATTTTCATGACTATCAGGTGCACTTAAGTCTAACCCTATTTTCTCCAATATATATATGGAAAAAATGTCATTCATTGTGGGTGCGCCTTATAATGCTGTAAGCCTTATAGTCGTGAAAATATGGTAAACCTGCAAGC